>NC_140952.1:115068411-115160911 GCF_014529385.1 Adiantum capillus-veneris | reverse complement strand
ATCTACCCAACATGGCTGGATACAAGGTTAATCCCCTCTCAGATTCTGGCCGAATATCGTATCTAAGTACCAGATGTATCATCCTTCTCAGTGAGGCAACATCAAATGATGCTAGTTCCCAGTCCCTGAACAACAACAATAAAGCCCTATCCAATATATCATAGTTCCTAATACTACTCCACCCAATACCCATATTCAAAGGCCACCAATATCAGGTCAGTAATGGGTATTACCAACTGGAACACATTTTTGTTAGCCACCAAAGAACAGCCAGTATACTTACCTCCAAAATTCCGAGAAGGCTAGTATAAAAAGAGCATAGGTGAGATATTTAACCGACATCAGTCATTGCTTTGAACAGTAGGTCAAGCCCTAACCGAAACCTCAAAAATAGCACCAGCAAAAGAGATCAATGCCAATAACCAAACATAATTTGTTATACACAGCTCCAGCTGCCATATTATATCCATATCCATCCATTCCTAGCCGACATGTTTTATCAATAGTAACTATAGCATGTGAGCCAGCTCGCATTATCTCTAAGAAGCACCAGAGACGAAAAAAGCCCAACAAATTAGTAACCAGTTAGATACTCCCAAGTTAATTGGCATCTGTTGGCAAGACAACCCCAACTCAACCCCTCCATGCAACTTATTTTCATGGAAAAGAGCTTAAAAAGCAGCAGTATGAAATTAATATCACTCATTTCCTAAATCTATTTTCTTAATTCCATTCATTCCTAATACTACCGGCTCTTGTTGTAGCCATAAAACAGTGGTACCATCATTACCATGATACGATAAAACAGTGTGGAATCATCAAGATATCAAACGTAAAGTGAGAACTAGCTGCCAGCAAAGAACACCAGTCACCTTCAACCGGCCGAAAATAATCAGAACCAAAGTAACATTAGTAAGAGATTTGAGCCAGCTTTTGTCTAAGGACCAATCGGCCAGTACGATTTTAACAAAAACTATTATTGTAACACCTTCTTCTTTCCAAACCAAAACCTCAAAAAGAGCAGCAATGATAGAGTTTCTTTCTTTACTACAACAGTATGGTTTAAACATCCAGAAACAACAAGACCATCATAAGTCCTATAGAAATTTCCAAGAGGCAATTGATAATGACAAATTTGAAAAAACCAGTAACCGAGTATAATGCTACCTCACATGATTCAGCAGTGGCTTTTTTGCTGGGAGCCATAAAGCTTGAGTGCACTTGATAGGGGCAGGGAGCCGAAACAGATCAACAGATACTACCAAGGAGAAAACAAAGAAAAAATGTTGAATGAAAACTAAGTGAGCAAGTGCTCACCTTATGTATAGATTGCAGAAGATTCCATTCACCCTAGAGACACCCCCAGCTGGCCGCGGAGCCCACCATGAAAGCAGCTAACCAGGAAAGAGGATTCACCGCAGCATAGCCCTCATCAAACTCCACCAAACCCCCATGAATCCGGGCGGTGATACAGCTTAGAGAATGCCCAAAAGTAGCGCGCGTCAGATTTGAGAAGAACCCCTCATTCTCATTCATAATGGCATTCAAGACTACCCGTCACGCCTGGCCTCCCCTACAACCAGTGTATCAGTGAATAAGTTCCATAAGTTCGATCGCCGTCTCTTTTTTAGCTAAGCACAATGGCCAAGAGTTTTTATTAAGAAAGTGCCTAATAGTGCCAAGCAGCTCCTTCATAGCAAACCCATTTGCTACAAACTTCTTCATAAGATGACATATTGCTTGAAATGCAATGAAAGAATTTGAGGATGAATACATAATGGGATATATCATGCCCAGACAAGTTTTGATTGCTATCTTTTGCGGACGATTACTCTTTTTCCTGACAAATTCAATCAGGCCTAGTTGTAGCTTGTCTCTCTTCCAAGAGAATTTCGTGATATATCTCGCAGTAAACGGGGAATAGAGTGTTAACTTCAGATTCAAAAATACAGTTTTAGTAACAACAATTTTGTCGTGAATACTAAGGTATTCCATGAAGGTGGGTTCAATCTTAAGAGTATCAGGGTAGATTAACGGTAAGCGGATTGTTTAAGCTAAGAAGATCATCCATATATCTATAAGTGTGTTGAAATTGTGTAAGATCTATTGTAGTAACAGTTGTTTCTAACTGTTTAAGTATCCATTTATACTCAAAGAAAGCCAGGTAAAGATTGCACATGACTGGTGAACATGAGAAACCCATCGGGATACCATGTATTTGTTGAAAGCATTGCTCTCCTAGCCTAACAAAGCAATTCCGAAAAAGCCATTCAATAATCTCCATTAGATTAAAGAGATTATAATGGGTGGGTGGTCCTTTCTGTGTGTTTTTTACCCATCTTGGGCTTCTAGCCAGTGAAATCGTTTGGTGTCCCATCTCTTTCCTCCTTGCGAAAACCATTTTGCCGATCTGTTGTAGAACAAACAAAAGCCCAGAAGGCCCAAGGAGGGACATGTTTTCATAGCATTGTGTGATATCAGCTGAGAACATTGAAATAATGTTTTGCGGTAGATTAATGAAAACCTCAGAAGAGTTCTTCACTAGCCAGAAGTTATTAATCATAAGTCCAGTGAAGGTTTTCACCGCTAGAAACTTTTCCTCACAAATGGTATTAAAGTCAGTAAGAATAAGATTAAGGCAAGCAGTGATCACATTCGTGGCCTGTAACATTATACAGTTGGAGGCATCTGAAATCCATCTGCACTTATGCTTGTGGCTTTTGTAAGTGGGAAAAAGTACAGGTAGTTTCGAACTTTGAGTATCTAATTTAAAGTACCTCAGGGAGGAATCTAGATAATGAATGTCTTCTTCAGGACTCCTTTCAGAAAGAAAAAATTCCGGTCCTGCAAGCCTTGACTGAGCCATCACCCAGGCTAAGTGTTTACAGACAATAGTAGGTATATGAGGGGCTTTGTCAAGTCCTACCACAAACCAATCCTTTTTGAGTTTATGAATCAGAGAGGATAGTGAGGAGGAAAGCCATGTTGCTTCCCGACTAATCCATGCAAGAGGGATTGACTCAATACACGTTTGAAAGCGAGTAGATATAGAATCAGCAAGTCTAGCATGTTGTAGACTGTCTAAATTCAGTAACCTGACTATGTTAGTCGGGCAAGTAAGCAATGCGGCAAAAGCCAAGTGTGAATTTAGTGGTTGCAGTGGGATATGATTCAAACCTTTGCATAATAAGTCCTTGATATCCTTTGAGTTAATAAGAGACAGATCCGTAGTACACACGTGTGTCCGAACTCTTGGAAATCAGAACAAAATCTTCTGAACATAGAGCATATACAAGATGGTTGTTCGCCTACAGAGTGAGAAATTCGGTGGAATATACAAAGTTTTTCAAGGGAGGATCAAAGGTCCAACCAAAGGTTAGTTCATCCACCATGTCGGTGTTTTTAAACACATGTAAAAATGCATATTGTATCAAACTCTTTGGAGTAAACAAATCAAAGATCCGATTCGCAAAATGACAATGAACAATTTGCTTCCTTTGATTCTCTCCCTTGCATAAAAACAGCTTTCCAGAAGCAGTCCGATTGATCTGAAAGAGCAATACAATCAAGAGTTAAACATTTTCTTGATAGGGAGATTCTTCCCCCTACCTTTGACATAGCTTCTAGCTTTATTTCGTCCTTCAGAGGATCCTGGTGTAGAAGTAGGGGATAAAAAACGATGTGATTGAGTGAGAAGCAGAACTAGTCAATAAAGGCCTTTTGAGGTTAGGGGTTTCCTCTGCATCTAGAGAAGGTTTGAGAAGGGATAGGATATGTTTGATGCCTTTAGAAGCACTTAAATTAGAGATCAGATGACTTGGGGCGTCTAACTTTAGCTCTTTCAGAGCCTCGTACATGAAGTTTCTGAAGTGAAGGTAAGCGATCTGGGCTCGCACAGCTTCCTTAGCCTGATCTCCAAGCCAAGAACAAATAATAGGTAGAAAATGCTCTTCTGTGTGTGATGGGAAGAGATCCTCTAGATGGTTGAGGAGGAACCAAATAGCATGATCAAACCACAGGATGTTACTTTCACAGTCAGCTTTTGCATCCAAAGCTTTGCAAGCACATTTGATGTAGGGACGGTAGATGTTCCAGATTGATTCAGAATAGAATTCACTGCTCTGCTTAGAAAAGGTCATTGTTCCCTTGGTTCTGACATAGATGCTAGACAAGATAGGGCATTTCCTCGAATCCAAGAAATGCATAGTAAAAGGTGCTTTAATGACATCATCTTTATCCAAGAACTGAACTCCCTTGAGGGTCTCCAGTCGACAGTCTTCACTTGTGGAGGCAGGTAAGGCGGCAAGAAAAACCCAAGTCTCAATTGAGATGAGTGCCACAAACGCTTTGTTTTGGAGCTCCCAAAGCTGATGGTCAAGCTCTATTCCTTCAATAGCAATCTATCTCGGAGGTAAGAAGGGAAAACACTTAGAGACTTTTGGAACCATATCTAGTAAAGAAGTTTCACTAGATGAGTTGAGTCCTTGCTGAAAGATTTTAACTGCTTCAAGAGCAGCATCATCCCTACAAAAGAGGCCTTTTGGAGCCTTGGTAGGATCAAAAGATTTAGTAGTGGCAAAACAAGATGCTAGGCCACAAAGTTTCCTGATAAAGTTAGAAAGGTCGGCCCCTTTAGCCGAGAACTAAAGAAGATCGGATTTATGACTTGCTTCAATTGCAGCAAGGTTAGAAGCCAACTTTTGAAGGTGAAGAACTCCTTCCTTCGTCTCAGACACCAGATTGGCGAGGATAAGAACCCAATCATTAAAGGTTAATAGATTCATGATAGAGTCATGGGTTTCTGTAACCTTTGAGAATTGGTTTAGTAGAGAAATTGCCAAAGGGTCCTGGATAAGTTTAATCACAAGCAGGGATGCCGGGGAAAAGGGAAGGGTGGAAAGGTCAAGAGTAGCAGAGATAGGGACAATCTGAAGTAAAAAATCAAAAAGTTAGTAAGATCCAAAAAGTTTTTAGCAGATTCACAGTGAGGGTCTCTATCCAGATGGAATCACCTACGCGTGCATCTTGAAGGCATGTGGCTCTATGCATGATGTTGATATGAGCTTAAAAATTCAATGCCGTGCTTGGCAATCCCTTGGTCGATATGTATGCCAAATGTGGTGCACTTCAAAGAGCACAAAAGTGCTTGAGGAGTTTCTCATCTGGATGTCGTCTCTTGGAGTGCATTGATTGTGGGATATGCAACAGGATTAGGGCCAAAAATCTACAAGGTTAGTGTGCGGGATGCCATCTTGTGGAACGCACTGATCGCAGGATATGCCCAGACAAGGCTAGGAAGCTGTGGGTTGTTTTCAGTTGGTGCGTAGCAAGGGCCTATCTCCAGACGCATCACCTACGCGTGCATCTTAAAGGCATGCACATTGTGGCTCTACGCAAGATGCTGATATAGACACACAAAAAAAGCTCCAGGCTTGTGGGATACGCACAATAGGAGCAGGGCAGGTCCAGAAAGCTCTACACTATTTTTAGCAAACAGATGCAAAGCCAGGGCCTCTCTCCTGCATCTCCTGATGCAATCACATATGGGTGCAGCTTGGAGGCATGTGGCTTTACGCTACACTGTTTTTAGCGGATGCAAAGTGAGGGTCTCTATCCAGATGGAATCACCTACGCGTGCATCTTGAAGGCATGTGGCTCTATGAATGATGCTGATACGAGCTTAAAAATTCAATGTTGTGCTTGGCAATCCCTTGGACTATATGTATGCCAAATGTGGTGCACTTCAGAGAGCACAAAAGTGCTTGAGGAGTTTCTTGTCCGGATGTCGTCTCTTGGACCGCATTGATTGTAGGTTACGTAAGAGGAGCAGGGCCAAAATCTACAAGGTTAGTGTGTGGGATGTCATCTTGTGGAATGCACTGATCGTAGGATATGACCAGACAAGGCTAGGAATCTGTGGGTTGTTTTCAGCTGATGCGTAGCAAGGGCCTATCTCAAGACGCAATCACCTATGTGTGCATCTTAAAGGCATGCACATTGTGGCTCTATGCAAGATGCTGATATAGACAAAAAAAAAGCTCCAGGCTTGCGGGATACGCACAATAGGAGCAGGGCAGGGCCAGAAAGCTCTACATTGTTTTTAGCGAACAAATGCAAAGCTAGGGCCTCTCTCCTATTGCTCCTGATGCAATCACATACGGGTGCAGCTTGGAGGCATGTGGCTTTACGCTACACTATTTTTAGCGTATGCAAAGTGAGGGTCTCTATCCAGATGGAATCACCTATGCGTGTATCTTGAAGGCATGTGGCTTTATGGATGATGCTGATATGAGCTTAAAAATTCAATGCCGTGCTTGGCAATCCCTTGGTCGATATGTATGACAAATGTGGTGCACTTCAGAGAGCACAAAAGTGCTTGAGGAGTTTCTCGTCTGGATGTCGTCTCTTGGAGTGCATTGATTGTGGGATAGACAACAGGATCAGGGCCAAAAATCTACAAGGTTAGTGTGCGGGATGTCATCTTGTGGAACGCACTAATTGCAGGATATGCCCAGACAAGGCTAGGAACCTGTGGGCTATTTTCAGCTGGTGCGTAGCAAGGGCCTATCTCCAGACGCATCACCTACGCGTGCATCTTAAAGGCATGCACATTGTGGCTCTACGCAAGATGCTGATATAGACACACAAAAAAAGCTCCAGGCTTGTGGGATACACACAATAGGAGTAGGGCAGGGCCAGAAAGCTCTACACTATTTTTAGCAAACAGATGCAAAGCCAGGGCCTCTCTCCTGCAGCTCCTGATGCAATCACATACGGGTGCAGCATGGAGGCATGTGGCTTTACGCTACACTGTTTTTAGCAGATTCAAAGTGAGGGTCTCTATCCAGATGGAATCACCTACGCATGCATCTTGAAGGCATGTGGTTCTATGCATGATGCTGATATGAGCTTAAAAATCAATGTCGTGCTTGGCAATCCCTTGGTCGATATGTATGCCAAATGTGGTGCACTTCAGAGAGCACAAAAGTGCTCGAGGAGTTTCTAGTCCGGATGTCGTCTCTTGGAGTGCATTGATTGCAGGTTACGCAAGAGGAGCAGGGCCAAAAATCTGCAAGGTTAGTGTGAGGAATGTAATCTTATGGAACGCACTGATCGCAGGATATGCCCAGACAAGGCTAGAAAGTTGTGGGCTGTTTTCAGCTGGTGCGTAGCAAGGGCCTATCTCCAGACGCATCCACCTACGCGTGCATCTTAAAGGCATGCACATTGTGGCTCTACGCAAGATGTTGATATAGACACAAAAATTCACGATGATACTGTTAGTCTAAGGCTGTTGAAAAAGGATGTTGTGCCAATCTATTTTCAGTAGAGGGCCTCTCTCTAGATGCAATCACCTATGTATGAACTACGCAAGATGCTGATGCGAAGCGAGGGCTTCTGTCCATATGCAATCACCTACGCATGCATCTTGAAGGAATGTGACTCTATGCAAGATGTTGATATGGGCTTAAAAATTTACTCTGATATTATTAGTGAGGGGCTGTTGGAAAAGATTTTTGTGCTTGGCAATGCCTTGGTCGATATGTATGCCAAATGTGGTGCGCTTTGTAAAGCACAAAAAGTTCTTGAGGACCTTCTATCCAGAATGTCGTCTCTTGGAGTGCATTGATTGCGGGATATGCACAACAAACGTAGGGCCAGAGAGCTCCAGGCTGATTCAGCGGCGGATGCAAAGCGAGGACTCCTCTCCAGGTGCAATCATATACTCGTGCATCTCAAAGGCATGTGGCTGTATGCAAGATACTGATATGGGCATAAGAATTCTTGCTGATATTGTTACTTAGGGGCTGTTGAAAAAGGGTATCGTGCTTGACAATGCCTTGGTTGACATGTTTGCTAAATGTGGTGCCCTTAAAGGATACACACAACAAGAGCAGGGCTAGAAATCTCTAGGCTGATGCAAAGTGAGGGCCTTTGTCCATATGAAATCACCTATGCGTGCATCTTGAAGGCATGTGGCTCTATGCAGGATTCCGATATGGGCTTCAAAATTCACTCTATATCGTTAGTCTCGGGTTGTTGCAAAAAAATGTCATGATTCATAATGGCTTGGTCGATATGTACGCCAAATTTGGTGTACTTTAGGGAGCACACAAAGTGCTCGAGGATATTCTTGTCTGGAATGTCGTCTCATGGAATGCAATGATTACGGGATATGCGCAACGAAAGCATGTTGAAGGCATGTGGCTCTACGCAAGATGATGCTATGCGCATAAAAATTCACATTGATATTGTTAGTTAGGGAATGTTGAAAAAAATATCGTTCTTGGCATTGCCTTGGTTGATATGTATGCCAAATTTGGTGCACTTCAAAAAGCACAGAAAGTGCTTGAGGAGCTCTCTGTTTGGAACATCCTCTCTTGGACTGTATGGATTGTGGGATATGCACAACAGGACCAGGTCAAAAATCTTACACTGTTTTTAGCCGATGCAAATCGAGGGCCTCTCTCCTAATGCAATCAAGCACGTGTGCATCTTGAAAGCATGTGACTCTATGCAATGTTGGTATGGGCATAAAAAATTACACTGATATTGTTAGTCTGGAGTCGTTGAAAAAGATGTCATGCCTAGCAATGCCTTGATTGACATGTTTGCTAGATGTGGTGCAGTTTAGAGAGCACCATAACTTCTCGAACAGCTTCCCGTCCAGAGCTAGAATGCACCGATTGCAAGATTTGCCCCACAGGGACAGTTTTTGGCTGATGTGAAACGATGGCCTCTCTCCTGATTTTGCAGGATTTGTTCCATAAGGGCGACGCCAGAAATCTCTAGGCTGTTTTTAGCAGATGTGAATTGAGGGCTCTTGGAGAAAGATGTCGTGCTTGGCCGTGTTTTGGTCGATATGTATGCCAGATGGGGTGCCTTAAAGACTGTGACTTTGTGTATGTGTATGTGAGAGCTTATGGACGGACAATCCAGCATATTCAACCTACCCTAAGACCATGGACATAAAAACTAATGCAGGTAATGGTAGGCATGATAGAAAAACTGAATGTGACAGTCAACAGTTGGCATAAGTTGCGGAAGGGATGGCGATGACACAACACATACTGGTGGGAAGGTGATGCAACAATGCAAGGGAAGTCTAGCAACCGATCCACCCAACATTGTGCTTCAATGCAGACGACCAATAACAAAGGTATACTTACATTTCGTGTTTTGATTTCCTCTATGTGATCTCAAAAGTTCTTAGATTACATCATGTATACAGTAAAGGAATGAATTTATATCATTTTTATTGAAAAGATTTCAGATGAAGGTGGCAAAGACTTGTTATGTCCAACAAAGGGACATATGGACAATACACCAACAAATGGCAATGTGGAATGACACATGTCTTTATAGAACATTGGTAATGAGTTCTTCCTTGTATAATTATAATATTTTTATAATAAAAAGTTGCTCCGACACCGGAGGAGAAGCATAAGTCCCCCTTTAACACTGGAGGGGATAAAAGTGGCGGGGGAAAGGCACGTTCCTTACGGTATCTTTATAAATGTGGAGAACGGTGCCTAATCCACACCATACGTACGTATGGTTTTTTATTCTTTTTATGGGCACAAGCATCGGAAATGCACGAAATGCATCTCGTTTCGTTTTTACTATAGTATAGAAATGTTAACATCCATAATCTTTTCATGTGAAATCTCATTTGTGATGCGAGGTCATAGAGTTTTTGGCGGAAGCTTCAAGGAGAGATGCTATGGAGCCATCATTACGAGCTATGCCATGCGGTAAAATCCACACCACCATTACTTTTTTACTTCTTACCATTCACCGTATACATAGTGAAGCAATCAAGGCAAACTAGTTACACTCACGTGTCCCTCGAGTAGTTTTGATGTGAACTGTTTCCCTATACACAGACACTTTTTACTCTAGTGCTGACTTGAGGTTTTTTCCCCGTGTAACCACATATACACACTATACGCATGTGTGGTGGTACGTTGTACTTAGGGAGACTCGTATCTTTCTCTCATACTCACACTTGAACTCTTCATAACAAAGTGAGGGAGCTTCAAGCTATCAAGCTTCTTGCTGTGTGTGTGTGCATCTACGGGTGTGTGTGTGTTCATCTATAGCTTACCTCACTCCCTTCTTCACCCAATAATGGTATCAAAGAAGGCTCTTTAGCTCCCACAAGCATTCTCCTTCCTCCATACCTCATATTAGGTTTTGCAGGAGGTGCAGCCTCGGGACAGCTAGTCACCATTTTGCTCGCCACGGGTGCTCTGGGTGTCCGTTTTTCTCAACCTAGGACTCAAAACGAAGATAAGAACGAGTACTACGCAACAATATCATGAATCAGCATTTCTGGACACAGTAAGGCTTTTTTGTAACAGCATTTACAGGTTTGCAAAATTTTTGCAGGTTTTGTCGGGAGTGCATTTCTTGCCAATTTATTGTTTGTGGGTGCTATGGCAAGTAACAATGACTTGTTTGGCATGCTTCAAGCTGAGGATAAGCTTGATGGGACCAATTATACAATGTGGTCTTACATGATGAAACATGTCCTTGTTGCAAAGCAACTATGGAACATTGTGGTGGATGTAGACAAGAGACCTGGCAGTTCTACTTCTACTGTTACAGATGCAAGTAGCTCTTCAACAATTGTTTCTTCATCTTCTCCACCTACACAGGATCATGTTAGATGGGATGGAAAGAATGCCCAAGCACATGCTTTGATTGCTCTTTCCGTGAAGCGTCATATTATTCCGCACATTCGGTCTTGCACTTCATCCAAGCAAGCTTGGGATGTACTTGCTTCTTTGTATGCCGGGTGCAATGAAGCCCGTGTGGCTTACTTGAGGAAGCAAATTTAGGAAATGCATATGGCTGAAGGTGAGTCCGTTGATGTGTATGTTACAAAGATTAAGGATTTGAAAGAGCAATTGGCAAACATAGATGAGATTATCTCGGACAATTCTCTCATCTCCACTTTGCTTAAAGGGTTGCCAGATTCTTTTCAAAGCTTTGCTACTACTCTTTGTTTGGTTGCAAAAGGAAATCCCAACATGTATACTTTTGATGAGGTTGTGTCACTTCTCTTACAAGAAGAGCAATCTAGAATGAATAGAAGTGGTTTGATTGAGGGAACTCGAGCACTTGCTATCTCTCAAAGAGGTAAAAGCAAGTCCATACCATCTTTGGGCACATCAAAACCAAAGCCCCAAACTCCCTCTTCCACTTATTCTTCTAGTGATGGTGATTCACAAAAAAAGAAGAGATGCAAGTATTGTCGGAAGTCGGGACATACCATTGAGGAATGTAGAAAGCTTGCAAAGCGTAATGATAAGAAGAAGCAATCCGGCATGTCTATCATTGAGAGCACGAGTAATGCAAAGGATGATGAAGCTAATCTTGCTTAAGATGTTTGGGCTTGTGTTGTTACATGCACATATGATTCTTCATTACATTCTACATGTATGACAGTGCGTGAGGCTGATCTTGATTGGTACTTTCATAGTGGTGCTTCCAAGCATATAACATCATGTAAGAAGTTTTTTGTGTCCTTGCAAGATGCACCAAAGGGGGGGCATGTTGTTTGCGCAAATAATGCCTCTTACCCTATCATTGGAGTTAGGAACATAAAGCTTACGGCTGCAAATGGGGGTGTTGTGACTCTCAAGAATGCCTTGTATGTGCCAGGCATAAAGAAGAACTTGCTTTCGGTTCCTACCATTGCCTCTTCGGGTCTTCATGTACATTTTGTGGATGCCAAATGTATGGTTCATGACTTCAGCAATGGTGATGTTATTGTTATGTCTGGGACGTTATGCAATGGCTTGTATCGCATGGATACTTATGAGAGACATGCATCAAATGCCTTGCTTGTTCATACTCTTTCTATGACTAAAACAGAGTTATGGCATGCACGTTTTGGTCATTTAAACTTCAATAGCTTGCTCTACTTACAAAAGCGAGATATGGTTGTTGGTTTGCCCACACTTGGCTCCATTGAGAAGCATGCTTGTGAAGGTTGTATACTTGGCAAAATGCATCGTGCCTCTTTTCCGAAGGATGGTTCTGTTCATGCTAAAAAAAAATTACAGCTTGTACACAGTAATGTATGTGGTCCTGTGGAGACTCCATCTTTTGGAAAGTATGTATATTTTGTTACCTTCATAGATGATGCTACTCACCATACTTGGGTGTATCCATTGAAAGCAAAGAATGAAGTTTTTGCATGATTTAAAAGCTTTGTGACTATGGCTGAAAATTTCACTCGCAATAAACTTGTTACTCTTCACACAGATCGTGGTGGGGAATATATGTCGCATGTGTTTACTTTTTTTCTTCGTTACAAAGGTATTATGCATCAATGTATTGTGCCATATACACCTCAGCAAAATGGTGTTGCCGAGCGTAAGAATTGTACTCTCTTGGAAATGGCACGTTGTATGGTTAAAGGAAAGCATCTTCCTGATAAGTTTTGGATGGAAGCGCTCATGTGTGCAAACTATGTTTTGAATAGATGTCCCACTAAAGCTTTGAGAGTTCTTACACTTTATGAGGCTTGGAATGGTCGAAAGCCAATGGTGAGCCATATGCGTGTGTTTGGTTGTTTGGCATATGCTCTTGTGCTTTCACAACAATGTCACAAATTGTAAGACAAGACTATAAAATGTATCTTTGTGGGCTATAGTGTTGAAAGTAAAGGTTATTGTCTGTATCATCCATTAACAGACAAGATTGTTGTAAGTCGTGATGTGGTATTTGCTGAAGATTCAGCCCATCCCTTGCTTGAATGTAAAACGTAGCCAACTATTGGGTCACAAGATATGTTTGATACACTTATGCCTTTGTTTCAAAGTGGTACATTGGATAATGACCATGTAGAGCAGCCAAATGAGGTTCAAAGAGCTGAAAACTTGCATTTAAACATGGTTAAAAATCAGCATGAAGTTCAACCCACTGATGATGTACAAGTTGATCACGAATTACATAAGGAACGCACTTCTATCAGGGATGCACAAGCAATGCCAAGATGGCTGAAGCAAACTTTACAAGATAGTAAGTTGAGTGCTCCTTTGCGTGGTAGAACAAGATCATCTACTCGCCATGTATCGAGTGATTTTGTGGATGTAGCTCTCATTGCAACAGCATGTAATGAAGAACCACTATCTTTTGAAGATGCATCTGAAAATGAGGAGTGGATGGCTACTATGCAATCCGAATTGGATTTGATTTCCAAGAATGGTACTTGGGAGTTATGTGACTTACCTAAAGGTAAGCATGCAATCGGTACTAAGTGGGTTTACAAAGTTAAGCAAAAGTCTAATGGTAGTATTGAACGCTACAAAGCGAGACTTGTTGCAAAAGGTTATGCGCAACAATATGGTATTGACTATGAGGAGACTTTTGCGCCTACTTTACGCATGACTACCATTTGTACTGTGGTTGTATTGGCTACTCATCGTGGTTGGAAAGTGCATCAATCGGATGCGATAACTGCATTTTTGAATGGTGACTTACATGAAGAGGTTTATGTCAAACAACCTCCTAGTTTTTCCATTAAAGGTCAGGAGCATAAAGTATGTCGCTTGTGAAAGGCTTTGTATGGACTTAAGCAAGCATCATGTGCATGGTATGAGAAGATGCATCGGCACTTGATTGCTCTTGGTTTCCAATGTAGTCCGATTGAGAACACACTTTATGTACTCAAAGATGGCAATGATTTGATTGTGCTTGTTGTTGATGATATGCTTTTGATTGGGTCATGTGAGCTGAAAATTGAGGAACTAAAGGCTGATTTGCAACAAGCTTTTGAGATCAAAAATCTTGGTCATTTGAGCTATTATCTTGGTATCCAGTTTGTTTCCGTTGAGGGGGGTATTATCATGCATCAAGAAAAATACATTGAGAAGCTGCTTCATCGTTTTGGTTTTGAGGATTGCAAGTCCATCTCAACTCCTGTTGAGACAGGATTCAGGGTCTCAATTGAGGATTGTGATGATGCATTTGACACTTCTCTCTACCAACAAGCTGTGGGATGCCTAATTTATGTATGCAACACTCTGCAAGACATACAATATGTTGTTTCCTAGTTGAGCAGGTTTATGCATAGCCCGGGCACTAAGCATTGGCAAGCTGTGAAGCGTGTCTTTAGATACCTCAAAGACACTATGAACTTTGGTCTCTTCTATGGTAGAGATAATCATCCATGCTTGCATGCATTTACAGATAGTGATTGGGCTGGTTGTTATGATACACGAGTGTCCACTAGTGGCAATTGCTTTCTTCTTGGTGGATCATGCATATCATGGTTGAGTAAGAAGCAGCCAATTGTGGCCACATCCAGTTGTGAGGCTGAGTATAGGGCAGCATTCATGGCTACGGTGGAGTGTGTATGGTTGTCTCTTGATGGATCTATTCATGAAGCCACATGAGTCTACGACCATTTTCACTGACAGTCAGAGTGCATTGGCAGTTGCGAGGAATCCAGTGTTTCATGCTCGCACAAAACACATTGAGGTGCATTATCACTATGTCAGAGAGCGGCTACATGCAGGAGATATTGATTTGGCGTATGTACCTACAGAAGACAATGTGGCAGACTTGTTCACCAAAGCTCTTCCAAGGGAAAAGTTTGAAGCTTTTCACAAAGCTTTAGGCTTGTTACCATGTGTGGACTGATCTGTCACGTCCCTGTACATGTGCACATCATTCACTCCAGGGGGGTTTGTTACGCTCACGTGTCCGTCGGGTAGTTTTGATGTGAACCGTTTCCCTATACATGAGCACTTTTTACTCTAGTGTTGGCTAGAGGCTTTTTCCCCGTGTAACCACATATACACACTATACGCATGTGTGGTGGTACGTTGTACTTAGGGAGACTCGTATCTTTCTCTCATACTCACACTTGAACTCTTCATAACAAAGTGAGGGAGCTTCAAGCTATCAAGCTTCTTACTGTGTGTGTGTGCATCTATGGGTGTGTGTGTGTGTTTGTGCGCGTCTATCGCTTCCCTCACTCCCTTCTTCACCCAACAGATGTAAAGTGCCACTCAAGTAGCCAAAGATTCGCTTGACAGCCTGCCAATCATTAGATCCTAGGCTATGCATAAATTTTGCTAACCTGTGAGACTGCCAATTGGATATATGGCCTTGTGTTGCATACACAAATAAGGCATCCAACAACAGTTTGGTAGAGTGACATCAAAAGGATCACCAACATCATGAAGAATCAATTTCAAACGTGTTTCCATTGGAGTGGCAATAGGTTGGCAATCCTCAAGTCCAAACTTACATAACAATGTCTCTATGTAATTTGTCTGACACTAGGCAATATCACCATCACACTGCTTACTTGTATGCCCAAGTAATGATGCAACGACACAAAATCTTTCATCTTGAAAGTAGCATTCAAATCAGCCTTAAATTCATAAATATGTGCCTCACTTGGACCAGTGATCAACAAATCACCCACATATAGAACAATGATGAGAAGTACATCACCCTCACGCTTTACATACAAAGTGCTTTCTGTTGGACTCTTACAAAAGCCTCGTTTGACCAAATTAGTGTCAACTTTCTCAAACAGAGGAAATTGCTTCAACTCATAGAAAGCTTTCTTACAATTGCACACTTTATCCTCTTGTCCTTTTCTTGACAAAACCGCGAGGCTGTGTTACATAAACTTCCTAAAATATGTCACCATTCAAGAAAACAGTAAAAACGTCTGATTGATCTACATCCCAACCAAAATGAGCTGCCAATGCAAATAGAAAACGCACATTAGTCATACAACAAGTGGGAGCAAAAGTCTCTTCGTAATCTATGCCTTTCTGTTGTGCATAGCCTTTTGTAACAAGACGAGCCTTATAGTGATCAATTTCACCATCCAGCTTACGCTTCAATTGGTAAACCCACTTTGTACCAATGGCCTTTTTGGCAGGAGGCAAACCACATAAATTCATGTGTCATTTTCTATATGTGCATCATATTTTGATAGCATGACAGCCATCCAATTTTTACAATTTTGTGCTTCATCAAAAGACAGAGGTTCCTCGACATCACATAAACTGGAAACATACAAAATTGCATGCGCAGCACTGCTGCTTGTAGTGGAAACGGAGGCTGAAACGAGCCCGAATCAAAAATCTGAGCAGCCTAAGTTCCACGTGCTCTCTTGAAGTATTTGTCGACATGCAGACGCTCACCAAAGCTCACTAAAATCTAAGAAAGTGAGCAAGTGTGTGCTGGCAACGCTGCGACTAAGGCTGGGAGGACGCAACCTATTATGGTACCAATTGTTGGAATTAGGGTTGTAGGGAAACACACACATCTTGGAGAAGACGAAGGAAGCTCAAGGCACACAATAGAGAGTGTATTACTTAGTGTGCAATGGAAAGATAAGACACCCCTAGAGTGATGGGCATATATACAATTCACGGGAGGGGGGGGGGGGGGGGGGGGGGGGGGGGGGGGGGGGGGGGGGGGGGGGGGACCTCCTAGTGAGGGAAAAATGCCCCAGCGGTCCTAAGTGTGCTCACACAGATCACACTCAAAGGTGCAACGAAAGAAGGGCGAATTGGATGAGAAACTCGTGTGCGACCGTGAGCAAAACACCTCTCCGTGAGACAGGAAGCCAATAGATCTTGTATCTATCACTATGGATCTCCTCCCCGTCAGGTACTAGCGCGTATTGCCCATCGACCTTTTCGAGTGCGAAGCAACACACCATAGGTGTCAAGACCACTGGGAAGAGAGAGCGCTAGAGGTAGAGAGAGAGATCGCTGAGAAAAAATGCAGGTGGAGAGAAATTAATGGTGCCTGCAAAAAAACGCTAGAGAGATGAAGAGAGAGTGCCCAAATGCTGGTAATATGCATTGAATAACATGCCAAAATGCAAGGGGTGGACTGCCTATATAATCAAACTATAAGTTTGACCTACCCAACCAGAAAACCCCATGATCCCAATAAATGGCTAATAAATTTGTAAACTCACTAAAAGTGACCTGGGATACATATTTAGTAGCAGAAATGCAGAAGACTCGAGACTCTGACCCCCGGAAAAGACTCAAATCTGAGGTAAAGATCAACACATTTGATGTCTTTATCAATTCAAGAATAGTCTTAATAGCTAGAGACTCAACAACATTAAGTTCTTCTATCTTCATGGTGCTCTTAGGTGTGTCATCACTTTTTTTTGCCCTTTTCACATTGTAATGCACTACGATCCTTCTTTAAATGTCCCTTTTTATGGCAATGATAACACTATGACCACACTGCCTTGTCTTGTCATGACTGCCACTAGCCATATAGCATCACCATGCCCCCTCACATCACCATCGAACATAGCAAGAAGATGGCCTTTATCTCATCATCAAAGTCAAGAACTTTGAAAGTAAGCTAAAAAATACATTGTTGAACTCATTCAAATAAGAGCTAACACTGCTGCCTTCTTTCATGTTCATGCGCATAAATTTCCTTACAAGAAAGACCTTGTTCGAGGCATTTTTACCATCCCATGTTGCACATAAGGCATCCCATAAATCTTTGACATTGGTCTTATCCATTATTGTGAAGTAAATGGATTCACCAAGGTGCAGGTGAATGGTCCCCATATTAACAAACACATCTTGCATGCACTACTTCCAGATTGCAAGTTTGTGTCATCAAACTCCTTAATGTAGGATTGATCCTTGTCCAGAACACTACTAACATCCATATTTCAAGAGCCCATCTCCATAAACTAGTCTTAGAATCCACACCGACTCACATGAGCACTACAAACAACACGATACTCTGCCTCTGTGGAAGACAAGGTTGTTGCCTGTTTCTTGCTACTCCGTGAAACTGCTCATGAGCCAAAAGAGAAGGTAAAACCTGCGGTCGATAGTCATTCGTCTGGATCACCTTCCCAATCTGAATCACTCCATCCTCGTAGAATGACCTGGGAAATCCAAACCTCCAGTCACATATTGAATGCCTAATGACTTGGTCACCTTCTACCGCAGGGTCCGAAGAGCCTGCTGCATATGTAACTTGGCGGGCATCTCCATAAAGGAATTGAGAAGACCCGCCAAGAAACAGACATCAAATCGGGTGTTGAGAACCCAAATGAGAGAACAAACCGGTTTTTGGTATTCTGTAGCATTTGCTAAAAGAGGAAGATCTAATTATGACAACTTTCGATTGGGATCCATGGGAGTAGAGATAATTTGCACTCGGTCATACCAAATTCTTCTTAGATATATCGCTCCTAAGAGATGAAGATGTCCCCCCTCTGTCTGCCAAACCTCCAATCCAAGAAAATGATGAAGCAAGCAAAGATTTGTCATCTCAAACTCCTATGCCAAGGTTTCCATAATACTACGAATGTGCTCAACATGGCTACTTGTGATCACATGCTTGGACCAAGCATATAGAGATTCACTACCATTTTGTTCGTAAGAAGACAAAGGATGGCTCTATCCGACTAGAGTACATCCCGACTTCGGATAACTGTGCTGACATCTTCACCAAACCTCTTCCACATGCGACATTATCCTCTCATGCCAGCTCCCTTGGACTACTTCCTTGTCCAAGAGTTGAGAGGGGGTGTTAGAGTTCATTTTCTTGTCCGATGGTAGCTCCGGTATCTTCCATGAGCAGATTAGGGAGTGAGGGATGTTTTGTGGTTGTGTCCAGCTGTACTTGAGGTAGACGTACATGTTCATGGCGATCCACTGCACTGTGATGCTCACCCTGTAGGCTGGCAGGAGGCGGGGAGAAAAAGTATGTTCGTATTATATGCCTTTCTATTGTGCATAACCCTTTGCAACAAGTCGAGCCTTATAGCGATCAATCTCACCATCCGGCTTGCGTTTCAATTTGTAAACCCACTTCGTACCAATGGCCTTTTTTCCAGGAGGCAAATCACATAAAGTCCATGTGTCATTTTCTATGGCAAGAACTTGAACAAGTACGACTAGACAAAGGTGCATCCAATTTACTATCACGCAAAGTATGCACCAGTCATTTTGGCATACCTCTAGCGTGCTTATTCTCAACCCTTTCCTCATCAAGTACATCATGTGCATCTACATCAAAAATTGGCTGATTTGTAACATTTTCAGAAACCCCCATAGGTTGTACATTTGCCTCAGTTGAATTTAAATTTGAACTTCCACTACTGAAAAGAGGAAACAAACTATCATAAATGTCGTGTGAGCTTACATTACTATCTCTAGTACATGCCAACAAAGGCTGAACAGAATCTTCCACAAACAAAACATCCCGTGAAACTAAGATACGCTTTGTTTGTGGATGGTACAACCTGTAACCTTTTCTTTCAACACTGTAACCAACAAAAATGCACTCGATATCCTTATCATTCAATTTTTTGCGTTGCATTTGTGGCGCCAAAGCATAATCCAAACACCCAAAAATGGGCATGTGATCAATAGATGGCATGCAAGATGTTTACAACCATTTCCACAGCTTGAGATATGCTATAATTATACAAACTTGAGGGGTTTTGAATGCTTAAGCACAATCGATTCAAAGATGGTGAAAGATCTATTATTAAGGCTATAATTTATAATTCTTTAAGCACACTCCATGCAATAAGTTTGATGTAGTATAGCAATGTTCAAATGGAATGCAAGGTGATTCTAGTTGTCGTTTTAAATGCAAAAGTGGGGACAAGTTAGCATAGGACTTAGTCAACCACGTCTGTCGCATTTTTTGTGTTTTCGTTGAAAGTTCTCATGCATGGAATGTGAATGTCTCATGACGACTCCGAAGGCTCTGAGCATAGAAGCTCGACAAAGTTTTCATCACCTTTTTTTGTAAATATAGTCCCCAAGTGCTGTTCAAGTCTGATTATTAGACCACTTCAAGCATGTGGCATCGCGAACAACCTCCGTGGCAAAAAATTATCGATATCTAGTAAGACTTGTTATTGTTAGCAAGTATTGTAAACAACATTAACAGATGGTCGTTTCAGCTTTGGGGTTACATTTTTGCATACCTATGACACACATAGCAAGGCTTTCTCATGTCAATGAAAATGTTTCATTGCTTGTACCTAGATGTGGTTTTTGTTTATGGTTCAAATATATAGCAGGGCAACCTAGTAATTGTTCCCTATAGCTAATTATGAATTGCTATGGTTCAAGGTGGGAAGTGTAGTTTCTTTTATATAAGTTATTTACACATCTATTCTCTCAACTTTTATGTATACTATGAGCATACACTAAGCCATGAGCTTTGGCAAGCACAAGACATTCCAATCATATAAATACATGCTCATAAAAGCTTTTAGTATGCACACTAGGTGTTATGGATCCTAGTGTTTAGCAAAGGCATATTTGCAGTGGCATGTAAATTCATGCATTTGATAGCTTACAAATCTTTTTGGTCACAACAAGTGCAGTCTTATCTCCATAGAGATACCCTCCCATTTTCCATTGTGGAAATATCCAAAGGATGTATGGATTACCTAACAATATTGTGAGTGATTGTGATCCCAAGTTTAACAGTCATTTTTGGAGGGTTGTCTGACAAAGGTTGAAAACACAACTCCATCTCAATACTGCAGATCATTGAGAGACAAATGTGTAGACTGAATGAGTTAATCAGGTGCTAAAGGATATGATACAAGCATACATTAGCAAGAAGCAATCCGATTGGGAGGTTATCTCCCTATTTTGGAGTTTTTTTATACTATGCTACCACTTGGTTTATTTCCTTTATACTTATGTACGGTTTTCAACCTAGGTCACCACTTACAATGGGGTTGGCTAGTGAGAAAATTTAGCAAATCAAGGACTTTATCCACTTAGATAATATGGATATGCTTAAATTTGCTCGTCAAAATAGTCAAAAAGCACAAGATAGATCTAAGAAGTATGCTAATGAGAAATGTAGGCAAGTCACTTTCCCAAAAAGTTAAGAATAATTATTCTTACGTGTTCCAAAACCTTTAGAAAGTCTAAAAAGTGGTCATCCGTCTAGTTATCTCTTAGATACTGTGGCCCATTCAAAATACTCACGTAATTTGGAGATGTGGTCTGCACACTCTCTATTTATTTGGTCTGTTTTGTAAACCGTTTATGTATAACGCTTACATAGGGACACGAGAACCCGTTTGTATATATTTGTGCAAGTTGTAGGAGAGAGCTATAGGGAATGTTGGTGGCCATAAAGATGTCACTGCAAATAGTTGTTGAACATGCTTAAAACAATCAAACTTTTGGGCTTAAGATCTAGCCAAAATAGCTTGGCATCATGTGGATTTAAGGGCAATATATAAAAATCTCTTTTATCCAACCTATGCTTTTGGAGGTGAACCATGTAGTGAGATTGATAAGAAAGCACAAATCTAGTTGTGCAATGTTTTGATTGTACCAAAACAAGGTGCTCAAATTTTTTTGTGCAACAAGATTTGCAACTTCTATGTTTTTGAAAGAATGATTGAGGTAAGAGGGGCTTTGAAAGAGACTATGGCAAACATGTGTTGGGGTGCTTGCATGCAACATAACATTCTCTAGCCATATATGTAGAGTCAGTTGGCTCAGATGTATTCGAGTACAGAGCCAAAACAATGGTCTGAATTGTACAATCTTTTGTGAAGATTCCATGAGGATTGTCAACAAAGATGAGGGTGTCCTTGGCATTGTGTGTTTCATTATGTCCAAATCTATTTGAAAGACATAGTCCAACAAAATGTAAGCCTATTGAGTAGCAAGACGTGGCTAACAAAGCCTACGAACATTGTTCTTCATAGTTTAGCTTTCATGCCTGATTCTACTTTCTAGATACCTTATTGGTCTTAAAAAAGGAAGTTCCAAACAACTTCATGAAGATATGTTTTGGGTCCATAGGAAGGAAAAGCTACATTTCACCAGCATGTGGAATTTAAAATTTGTTGTTAGAGCGTTATGTTCAGCTTTGAAATGCTTTCCTCCTGCTGATAGGCTTCTCATTGGAAGGATGAGGCATGCCTTTCTCTACCCAACCACATTCCATTATAAGCTCGTAGCTTGCCTCTTGGAGTCCCTTGAATGTACATGCCTAGCAGGCCTTGCCTAGGGTTGTGCCCCCTTGGTCCTACCTTTTTGCCACATTATTCCCTCCTTCTTGGAGAAGCATTTTTGTCTCTAAAACCGAAGTGGAATATGTATTTTTAAATGGATTAATTTTTCTTACTTGATTTATACCATGATAGTCAAGAATATGTGTACGTTCATGCGGTTGAGTGGGAGGTTCAATGAAATCAACAACAGTCATACTGCCTCTGTAAAGACCAATTCCCTTGCAAAAGCGATATTACATTGATTAACAACTTCTTTTGGCAATTGGTTCATCAATCCATTCTAACGGTACACCCATATACATGAACATAATAAAAAACAGTGGATGTGATATGTAACTCAACACCATGTTTTATAGCAGCTTCATGTGCATGTTGTTGTAATACATGACGACCCAACCTTTACAATGCTCATTATTTCATCTTGAAAAACAAAATTGTGGATCACATTGGAAGAGATACCACAAGAAAGAAATGTACCCATCCATTTCAAGTGAAGTTTCTTCATTGAAACCTTTGGAAGTACTTTTCATATTCCACCTTGGTTATTTTGATGCTTGAAAGGTGAGGCATAGGATGTGGTGAAGTTTCTACCATAGTGAATGTTGAGGCATTGATTGATATTGAGGCATGATCTGATAGTCTACCCCATGTTTTTGCCAGAGGAGGCGCCCAGACACTATCCGTCTGACGAATCCTTTTGATGCCCATCGGCCACCCGACTACTTGTCAAACAAGCCTCATCCTCGTCAACCAGAGGCCTTCCATGCGTGCTGGCTATGTTCGTTTGTCTAGACCTACCCATGCCTTTCAAATCTTCTTATTCCAATTCTTAGGTCAATTGGTGCTTGTTCCCATGCAATTTAGCTTCAACTCTCAACATCGAATGCCAAACAATCCTCCAAACTACATTTCGATTCAAATTTTGGCTCCGCCCTATGAGAGGCCTCTTTCTTGCGGCTCATCCCTTCTCCTAAGCTTCACACCCTCTTCTATGTTCCTCCTTGTCGTAAAATCGGAGCTCCCACATGAACACCACCTCTAAGCTCATGTTCATACCACACTAGTGTAACCAAAAGTTGTAAGAACTCCCAAGGATTCTAAGGCATTAAAACTCATTGAAATATCAAATTGAAGGTGAAATATCTTCAAAGATTCAATCCCTTTAGGCTTGTATTGATGATTAATTTGTCCTTTTGGTTATAAACCCCATTTTGTATGCCATAATTGAGCTAAAAATGCTCTACCACATTGCACTACAAATTTGTACGGGGTGAAGACATTGCCAAATTAATTTTGTAAGACAATTCTACATCCACAATGTCCACCAAGAACATCAATAAATTCAATAGCATTGGGTCTCACACCTGACAAAACAAAGTGAAGGGGGTGCTCATGTAGAAGGACCTTTGGAACATTGTAAAACTTCCATCCAGTTTGGGGGAAGCCTCAAGACAAACCTTGATTGCTCAACAATAAGCCAAAGCTTACCAAGCACTTGGAATCATCATCACAATACTCAAAGATGACTTCATCTTCCACATTGAGGATGCGAATCTACTCTTCATACTTGGCAAACCCTAGAGTGTCTGTTTGGTGCTCGATGTAAGAATAGACCAAGGTTAGCTTCAAAGTTCAGCTTTATGGTCTCACTATGCAACATCAAGATGAAGTTGTTAGCCTTGTCAACAAAATAAAGAGTATCTCAACTTAACTTCTTTATGCCGAGGTACAAGTTTTGGATGATTATAAAATAGCCATCCTCCTTAATGCCCTACCAAATAGATTTGATAACATTGCAACTGTGCTCAAGGAGAAAAATCCCATCCTTGCACTTGAAGATGTAAGCAATTCAATTCTAGAAGAAGCAAAAAGGCTTGGCACTTACACAAAGTCTCAAAATAGCACAATGGTTGTAAAAGGTAAAGGTTTCTCATGTTGTGGAAAAAGAAACCATAAATCACAAGATTTCTTTCTCATTAAGATGTGCCCTCATTGCAACAAGAAGGGACATGCACCTACCATGAGTATCTTCAAAGATAATTGCTAAGAATCAGAAGAATCCTAGAGATTCCAAAGGCAAAGTCCATGAACAAGAGAAGAAGACGAAGAAGAAGAAGGGGATGCCAACATTGTCTACTATGAAGATGTATTGTAATGGGTTTAGACGATGTCGCAATCCCAAATTTTGGTGGTAAGACCTACCCTCTTGTATTAGATTCATTTTTATGAGCCATATGTAGTTACCCAATGTAACCCATATTAGACTCCATGATTTTTGTGTGAGCTTTAGCTTACAAGGGCTTCTATTGGGGTAAGCCCTTAGCTTACACTCTATACATGAACAATCCCTAGCTCATAGCAAGTTGTTGATTACAACAATAAAATTTTGTATGTCGTGCCATCGGAGGGGAACAATCCACTTGGTTTATTTGCTGATGTGTTCTGTGAGGAGCTTAGTTTTCCTACGATCTTCTTTGGAGAGCCTAGAAAATACCACCAACACGTATCTAAAAATTACCAAACAGTAGCCAAATGGGAGCTTATGCACAAAGATAGACGTTTTGCCCTCAACATCGAAAACGTATTTTTCAAATCAGTGAAAATCATGACACAAAAAATACTATCCTCCATTGGGATACGCTTCGCAAAGCAAAACTTGAGGGAGGAACCTTGTCTGCTAGACATGTTTGTTTGGACACAAACATAGAAAAATTAGTCTCATCACAACTAGGGTACAGAGACTTCGAAGCGCCTCACCAGAGTACAAAGAAAAAAAAAAGAAGGTTTTTGGCATGACTTGACAACTAGGGCCACCAACTTTCTTTGTGACATTTTCTTCAACTGAAAAACGTTGGAAAAAACTTGTTGATGCCTTGGAACAAATAGTGCCGCTTAAACAAGATAGCGATGAAAGCGATAGCTCCTTCTGTAGACGTTTGGTGTGAGAAGATCCAATAACAACAGCTCGCTTCTACCTTAACCGCTTCACAACCATGAAAAAATACTACTTAGCGATAGCAAATTATGCGGAAAAATTCTTGATTATTTCTTCGTGACAGAGTTCCAAAGCCGTGACAGCCAGCATGATCATGGTCTTTTATGGGTTGAACAAGCTCCTATATTTGAACATGACACAGATGATGCTATTGTGGCATTCATAGACAAGTACATAAGTATAGACAGCTCGAAGCTTCCATCAGACCTTTGTGAAATACAAACGCATCATCATAGAAAAACTTGCCTAAAAAAAGGCAAATCTTGTCGCTTTGCTTTCCCAAGGTTCCCCATGCCATTCGCAATCATTCTCAAAACGACTACCAATGACTACGACAACCAAATGAGAAGCAAGAAAACTTTTAAATGCATTCAGAATAGCCTCGATACACTTCCCACTGAAACTAGCATTTCCTTTGAGGAATGGCTACAAAGCCTGCACTTGACATTCGAAGAATATACTTTGGCAATAACAAAGTCAATATCCACAGCAACAATCTTCTTGAAACGAAATATGAAGAACATTTATACAAACAATTTCAACCCCACAATTGCAACACTATGGGACGCAAACACTGATATTCAATTCGTCTTGAACGCACATGGTGCAGCAAGTTATTGCACATCATACATGACAAAAATCGACAACACATTGATAGCAGCAATAAAATCTCAATTTGATATTTGTGTGGCCAACAACGCAACAACAATTGAGCGGCTACGTAAGGTCAGCAACAGTATTCTCAACACACAACAAATTAGTGCACAACAAGCATATTACATAGCGCTATCGTTACCACTCCATACTACAACTCGTGACTTTGTATACATAAGTACTAACCCTCCTGATCAACGTGCATTAGTTCTCAAAAGGAAAGCATGTCTACAAAAACTACACTCATGTGACACAAACATATTCTTCCAAAACAATATTGATAAATATGCTGAAAGACCACAAAATCTCCATCATCTATGCTTGGCTGAATATGCATCAACAATTAAACAAGACAGAACGACTTACAAACCATTGTGCAAAGCTAAGATCATAAGATTTGTGAAATATAACAGTCTTAAAAACCCAGAAGACCACTATAGAGAACAATGCTAGTTATACCTTCCTTGGACCAATAACGAAGACCAACATTTGACAGAATCCTGTACATGGAGTGATGTATATAATGAATATATACAAGCCATAAAATCAAATGAACTCAAGTTCAATAAAGACCCAAGCCCAATAGAAAAAAACCAAATGCACTACATTTCCTCCCCAACCACAACTAGTACAACCAACAATGACTCACATGCATCGCATGGTGCAGACATTGTTAATGACCTACATATTAATATGCACTCTAAAAACACTTTTCACTTGCAATATTTCAAGCACACCTCCATGAAAAATGATGACTTCCATGCAGCCATTGACAAATTAAATGACCAACATGTTGGGGTATAGGCGTCTGTGCCTTGCCCGGCCGCCCAGAGTCTGGGCGCCCACTGACTTGTATACCTTATACATAGCATAAGTGTATAGGGGGCTGCTCACTCTTTGAGTCTCCCCACCCACATCGTGTGTGTGTCTCCTTCTCTCTCTCTCTCTCACTCTCCGTCTGTGGTGCTCCCCGATCCCCTTCAATTGGTATCAGAGCTATGGTGACCGCGGAGAGCACGACGGCTTTGACAGCTTCGAGACGATAGCTCGCTCGCTCTCGACGGTGGAGTTCGATCGTGGAGTTTCACGGAGAGAGATTTTAGCTTGAGAAGCATTGTCTTTGGAGCTTAGGAGCTTGGTGTGTTCAAGCTTGGTCGAGGAGGCGGTTGCGGCTTCCTTGGTGAGAGGAGCTTTTGAGCTCAATGGAGCTCGTTAGAGAAGTGCTCGGCGGAGGAGAGTTTGACATTCGAGTGCTTGGATGCTGTTGTGGCAGAGCTCTTGCATTGGAGCTTGCATTGAGAGGACATTGCATCACGCAGAGTGGAGCAGGAGCAGGCTCAAGACTGTGTGCAGCTCGTTTTTGCCATTTTCGGGCTCTAAAACGCAATTTTTTGCGTAGCTCCGTCATACAGAGTCAGATATACATGATCCAGGAGTTTAGGTCAGGGTTTTGGCACGCTCCGAACGCGATGGTGATGTCTATTTGCTGAAATTCTGCTTTGAATTACAGCAGGTACAGCAACAAGTTTATTTGTGCACTTTCGGGTCCCAAAAACACTGTTTTTGGTATATCTCACACACACGGAGTATTTTCTGCAACAACCAGCAAATTCATAGGTGTACACAGGTTTTTGGATATGCATTTGTCCAGAGAGACACTCATGCGAGAGTGAGCTATGTTGCCATGGTCTTGGCGGTTTATGTATGCCATATATGGATTTGTGTATTTGTTTATGGCTGAGATTATTTGAGATTTGGCTCAATTTATAGAAGAAACTCTGTTGGATTTTATCCAGTTTCTCGCCATAGCTTCTACGTATCCATAGGTTGCTCTTTGACAGTTTAGTGGTTGAGTTTACTCCCACTTTGACAGGTGATTTTCAGTCATCATTTGGTTGGAGTTTGGAGTCACTTGTGTATGCCCTTGTGTGCCGTATTTCGTATTGCGCATAGCGACAGATCTTGCAAGGTTTTGCGAAATGTTGCTATAGTTATCTGGCACACATTTGGTCATAGATTGAAAGGTATTTTGGCAGCAATCATCACTCACATGTATGCCATTTGAGGTGCCGTTGAGTGGTACTCCGGCAAGAGCGGGTATGCTTATATGTATGACTTTGTGAGGTGATTCCGGTCGAGTTTATTCCCGGATTGGCCATTGTGGCATATATTATTGTCTCTTTGAGGTTTACTGTTGAGATTTTTGCTCCAGTTACAAAGGAGACTCTGCCAAAATTTTGTCAGATATTTATGCGCGATTAAGTCATATTGACTTGTGATTTTGTGCAAGGTTTTGCACGGTTATTGGTGCAACTTTGCATCAGGTTTTGAGTCATATTTTGCAGACTTTTGTTGATGCGATTCGAGCCAGTTTAGGGCTGATTTGGTTGACATTTGCTACTCATTGTTGGTTGCTCTTTTGAGAGCATTATGGCTGATTTTTCATTTGACTTCCAGCGTTATGGTCTGACACAGTTTGATGGTGCAAATTTTGTTGCTTGGAAGGAGCATATGCTTGTTGCATTGGCGGATTTGGGGCAGGATAAACCCTTGTGTGGTTTATCGGCGAAGCCCAAGTCTATGCGTGATGATGATTGGCAGGATCTTGATGAGTTAGCAATGTCTACGATTTGTTTGCATCTGGTTGAGTTTGTTTACTGGCAGGTCTCGAGGGAGACTACAACTCATGCTTTATGGCAGAGTTTACATGCTATGTACGCGACATCCATGTCTACAGGGGAGTCTAGTCCCACTTCTATGTCCATGGGAGAGATTGATCCCACACGCAAGTCTCGACGGCATAGAGACTTGACATGTTGGCATTGTGGACATAGAGGGCACATTAGGCGTCGATGTTTCAGGCGTTTGAGACAACGGAGGCGACATATGCGTGATGCAGATTTGGGCACGACAGATGCTAGTGAGATCAGTATGGTGGTTACTGAGTATGCTTGTGACGGCGATGTCACATTTACATCTAGCGTGTCTTCAGACGATCTTATGTCTACGGATTGCATATCGGATTGCACATTGTCTTCACATTGGTTACTAGATTTAGATGCTACTTTCCATGTCACGTCGCATCGTGAGTGGTTTAGCACGTTTTCTAGTGGGAGACTTGGTTGTGTGCACATGGGTGATGGTGTTGTGTATGACATTGAGGGTACAGGAGACGTATGTTTGTCCTTGCCCAGTGGTATGATATTTATCTTGCGTCATGTGCGTTATGTGCTAGATCTGAGACGGGATTTGATCTCAGTCAGACAGTTACGGGATAGTGGATGTCGGGTATTGCTGCTTGAGCGATCTTTTGCGTTGCATTTGGGTTCGCTAGTGATTGCGAGAGGTGCCAGGAGTGGTACAGGTTACCCATTGCATGTGGATCACGGGAGAGACGGTGTTGTCTATGTGATCATGCAGCCAGGTAGAGAGCGAGAGAGCAGGCGAGTCTCTTTTGCTCATGGGTTGCAGGGTGCTTTGCATGGAGTGCAGAGTAGTGAGCTCGTTGTGCACACAGTTGGGGCACGACTTGAGCAGTCACACAGAGAGGTGACAGAGTCAGACATGCATGCTTTGCTAGTGACTGAGCAAAGCAGAGAGTCAGTTGTGCGAGATACTTCTATGCAGGATAGACAGATAGAGCGGTCTTGCTCTAGTGAGTCACGACAGGAGGACGTTGTGCAAGAGTCTATGCATACGGAGTTAGAGCATGAGAGCTCTAGTGAGTCACAGCAGATTGAGTGGTCATGTTTGCAGTGGATGATTGCAGAGGAGGCTGAGATGTCAGCGATTATGCAGTCATTCCTTTCTATGCTCTACAGTGAGCATGGGGATATAGTTGTGCAGGATATGTCTTCCAGCAGACACCTAGAGCAGCTGGTGTGCTATGAGGTTGCACGACAGGTTGATGCGTCTTTTGTGGACAGTCAGGAAATGCATGTGGCTGACACGCCTTGTCAGTCAGAGATGCCTATTGCCAGGGATATATATGTTGATGCATGCTCCGTAGAGCTAGCAGGGCCCGCTAGCATTGCATCGGCATTCGGTGGTCTCATGTATGAGATGCTGATCTTGAGACCAGATATCGCAGCTGCAGTGGGAGCATTTGCAGTTGGGGTTATCAGTCGTTTGTTGACTGATGATGGCATAGTGCACGAGGGATATATGCAGGTATTGGGTACATACTTGCAGTACGTGTGCGGTACGTCTGGTGGTGTATAGACTTACACGAGAGCAGGACAGCCGGATGCACATGATCACAGTCAGCTAGTGAGCATCGCTTGAGAGCGGTTTTCTCTCACCTTTTGTAGTCTTTAGACTAGGTTCCCTTGCTTAAAGGCACAATCGCCTTTAAGTGGGAGGTTGTTGGGGTATAGGCGTCTGTGCCTTGCCCGACCGCCCAGAGACTGGGTGCCCACTAACTTGTATACCTTATACATAGCATAAGTGTATAGGGGGCTGCTCACTCTTTGTGTCTCCCCACCCACATCGTGTGTGTGTCTCCTTCTCTCTCTCTCTCTCACTCTCCGTCTGTGGTGCTCCCCGATCCCCTTCACAACAACGACACATATTTGACGACATATTGTTAAAAAAACGAATTCAACCCAACAAACAAATACACCTCTTTCTCACAGGAGGTGCAAGAACAGGAAAAACATTCACATTACTATTGTTAGTAGAAGCATTACAACGATTTTACAACCATAGAAGCGCACCAAATCCAGAATCTCCAACAACATTGCTAATGGGATACACATGAAAGGCAGCTTTTAATATTGGTGGCACCACAATCCACTCAGCACTTCACTTGCCTCTAATTACTTCTACACAAACAAGATTGAGTGCCGAAAAGTTGAATGCGCTTTCTCTCCTTTATAAAGACTTGAGACTTGTAGTTTTCGATGAGGTCTCCTTGATAGGTTCAAGCGTGTTCTCCATGGCTGACTCTCATTTGCGAGTAATCAAGCGCATTCACGATTTACCGTTCGGTGGGTTGGATGTCATTCTTTGTGGTGATTTGTGTCAAGCAAGCTCTGTTAAGGATACCTGGAGCTTCGCGCAAAAATATACGCTTTTAGAAGCAATTTCCCCATCATATTGGCACACTCATCCACAATGCTACGAGCTTACACTAACAATGCGACAAAATGATCCAACATTCATAGATATTCTTAATAGACTTCGAGTTGCACAACATACTTTTGAGGATTTGGACTATCTTAACAACAAGTACTATAGACCTATTTTAACCAACTGTCAAGTTTCTCATCTATTTTACTCCAACAAAGAAAAGGACGCTCATAATCTTGTCGTTTTCAATCAAATGGAGGTAACGCCACAAACTTTCATCGCTATTGACAAAAGAAATAACTCATGCAACAAAACAATTAGCATTCCTGCAGATCCCAAATCCACTGGAGGATTGCATTCCACACTCAGCCTAAAAGCAGGCATTTTTGTCGAGTTATGCGCAGGGAACTTGGATATTCTTGATGGATTGGTTAACGGAGCAGAAGGGGAGTACAAAAACTTTACAAAAACAAGCAAAAAAACAATAATTTGGGTTCATTTCTCCAACCCTCTCACTGGAAAGAGAAAACGCTATGAAAATCAAGCGTTGTATTCATCGACCATTAACAAAGAATGGACCCTAGTAGAACGAGTCGTTCGTGAATTCCAAGTCGGGAAAAGCTACTTGAACATCATCTCCAGATACCAATTCTCATTGCAACCAGCTAGTGCTCGAACAATTCATCGTTCCCAAGGTCTTACATTGCAAACACTAGCCTTCACTCCTGAACACATAAGAACACATGGTCTCACATACACAACATTGTCACGCGTTCGAGACCCAACTAATCTTTACCTGCTCAAAAGAATACAACCTTCCCATATCAAGGTCGACCAACCTGTACTAGAAGAACTAGATCGCCTAAAAGCACAAGCTAGATAGATCTCCACTCAAAAGTCATTAGAAGCTTACTCAAACACACATATCATAATTCAATCTCTCAAATTGTGTCCTTCAATAAACACATAAGAAGATTACAACAAATTACATCCTAATGACATCACATGTACTTTGTATGCAAGAGACAAGACTAACAAAAAAAATACCGCATCCAATACCAGGCTTTCTACAACACCAATGTAATGCAAAACTGGGTGTTTCAATTCTCCACCAAGAAACACTAATCCACTTTGACCATGGGAATATTTCTCTAAGGGGAATTGAGATGTTGCATACAACGATCAAGTTCACAAACAAAAAAATCATTAAAATAGTTTCCCTTTACAATTCACCTTCAACAAAGGCTAACAAATTTAATAGACACATTAAAAACATTGCTTCAACAACACACTATGGAAATTCCAATCATTATCTTGAGTGACTTCAACATTGACATTAAAGTTCCTAATACTCCTTACTACCAGCTTTCCTCTGTCCTAAACAAATATAACACCTAACAATTGGTAAAAGATGTTACAACTATTTACGGATCTTCTTTAGACCATATTTGGGCGAGCTCTGCAATCTCCGAATACGAATAAGGATCCAGCTACATGTACTGGACCGATCACTCCGCGACATACATTATGCTACCTTCTGACCACCTTTGACATAGCCACTCCCCATTCATTCATCATGTTGCAGGCCTCCGTGATCTCTCACCTTGTATTTATAATGTATACACACACATCTCACACATACACATATATGAATGATTTCTTTATATATATATGTGTGTGTGTGTGTGTGTGTGAGAGAGAGAGAGAGAGAGAGAGAGAGAGAGAGAGAGAAAACCATGGTAAAGGGAAGAAAAACCAATTAAATGTGTGAGAACTTAGTTCAAAATCCATAAATTTTAATATTTCTGCTACTATGTGCAGTTCGCTTATTTACAAGAAGGAAACTCGATCGCGTAATAAAAGAGACATTTTTAAACAATGTTTCATCTCATATAATTCTAGTTAAACTCAACAGAATGATTTATGATCACTTTCTTATTGTTTTAAAAAGCCACCTTGACCCTTTCACTTGTTTTAATTAACTTTTCGTTTCATTCACAAAACTTCCCAAAGTATCTCCTTAGATTCCCCTCTATGAGACACTTTGGCACACGTACCACTAGATTCTGTGTTGCAAATAGACATTGTTCTCTTGGTGCATTGTATGAAAGCTTGAACATTTGAGGGAAGTGTCCTCTCTTGGGTGGTGGTCAAAAGGATCACAAGTACCCACAAACCCACTGTCCATCAATTGTGCATGTTGTCTGAACCTCACACAATCTCAATAAAATGATGGCATCCACACCAATATTTTTGGGTCAGAATGTATACTTATTTTAGCACTAAAATAGTGGCACATCTTCTCCTTCCCTCCCCCTTTTTCAAATAATGTTTGGCTTTATTGGCATTTAAAGAAATTGGCTATTACTTGTGGAATCATCAATACACCACAAACAATACACACATGGCCGAAAGCATGCGGGTATGCCATGCTACAACCCAACCGACACCAAAAAAATAGCGAAACGTAAAATAGTGGTCAATGATGCAAATCGCTAGCACTTTTTAAAAGGCGTGTTCTTGCATTGCACTTGGGTGGCCATGTAAAATATGTCACTCGACCATCATCTATATTGTGGATAGGTGATGCTTGCTTTTGCCTAATAGTTCAATAATTGCATTAAAAGTTTTCTTCCATTGTATATAGGTGATGCCTATGTGTGGCTCTTGCTAGATGGTACAATGTGGGCACAAAAAGGTAGCTATCAACATTGCCATGATTCTTTAGAAGTAGGGTGCAATTGATTTTGGAATGGAAATGGATATTTGAGTAATTGTTCATTCTTTATTTGATATATTTTGTAATGGAAATGGATATTTGAGTAATTGTTCATTCTTAATTTGATATATTTTGTAATGGAAATGGATATTTGAGTAATTGTTCATTCTTTATTTGATATATTTTGTAATGGAAATGGATATTTGAGTAATTGTTCATTCTTTATTTGATATATTTTGTTGATGATTGCAATGTGAATTGAATTGTCATTGTGAGCTTATTAATACGAGCAATGAATATTTTAAGCTCAAGTGAATAATTGTAGCTATTTTTGAGCTTCGCCAAAACATGTGAATAAACACAGGTAAGAAGGACATGCTCAGTCTTGCGTGGGAGAAGATTGTACCCATTGTATGTGTCTTCTTCCTCGCTCTTTGTCTACATACTTGCACCTCACTATGTTTTCTCTCTCTCTCTCTCTCTCTCTCTCTCTCTCTCTCTCTCTCTCTCTCTCTCTCCGTCCCCACCTAGTAGTGTTGTATATTGTTGTTTTGCAGGCTGAACATAGCACAACTGTTGTAGATTATGAGAGGTTTCGCATGTTGATGGTAGAGTTTTGTGCTCACATTTGGTAGGCTATGTGAAGGCTTCACATTTTCAACTTACCAAAATACCCTTGAAATTTGTGAGAATCCCAAAACACCCCTCAAACTTCAAAATTTCAAAAAAATCCCTCATATTTTTTTCTAAAATTCCCACAATGCCCTTGAGTTTTCTAAAATTCCCAAATACCCCTTGTTAATCTTGCAAACATCCCCAAAAGACTTTTTTTTTTTGCATTACTTGATAAGAATATTGGTTATCCCTCTATAGGAGATGATAGAACTAGGATATTGAATGGTTTTGTGCAATGTGGATGCTCGAGATGAAATGTGTCGTTATTTGCATACAGAAATGCCTCCATTTCTGTGCTCATTCGTAGTTTTTTTGGCCTAAGACACTTAAAGATAGTTCTCTAGTGTCAAAAAGAATAGACTAGTATGAGCAATGCATCCAAAATTGGTAATTTTTGAAATTTGAGGGGTATATTAGGAATTTCCACAAATTTAAGAGGTATTTTGGTAGCCCCCCATTTTTTTTTTTGTTGAAGCCTTTCACACCATCTTATTCTGTGGGCGGTTTTTCTTGGAGGCTTTTAGAGGGCCTCCTTTGTGGCCTACATTCTTGACACAGTGGCAAGCCACGATATCAAGGCGGTGTGCGCTTTTCTCACTAGGCAGTGGAATTCTGCTCGCATTGTAACTTGTCAACAGGGCGAGGGAGCAACACACACACACAGAGAGAGAGAGAGAGAGAGAGAGAGAGAGAGAGAGAGAGAGAGAGAGAGAGAGAGCCAACAATGGCGTTGCTGCGAGGTTTCTGTGGGGGCGTAGCTTCCCTTCAGCGAAGGGAAGTAGCAGGTACCTTCATGGCAAGCAGATGGTTCTGTTCAAAGCAGCAAGGGGACTGGACCCTCGCAGATGAATTGGCCGCTGAGGAAGAGGTCGGCTCTTCACAGCAGCCTGTAAGCAGGGCTCTCGATCAGATGTTTAGTGATTTACGGTTTAAGAAGCTTGCCCCTGGCTGGCTTCCCCTACGCCCTGAGTCATCTTTCTTCATTCCCCCCAGCCCCCCTTTGTCCCAGCTCCTCAAGCACCATGCTTTCCCTGTTCAACCACCCCTCTCTCTCGACGATCTTCGCATGGCCCTCAACCCTCTTGGATGGACTTCTGCAGATGCCATACACCACAGGATGGCCGCCTCTCAAGCTGATGAGATTCCATCATCTAGAGCTGAGTATGTCTGCATTATCTGCTGCTCACCCACAACTGGAAAAAACGCACAAGTACACGCATGTGCACGTGCCATACACATGGACACACACATGGAGCTGTAATATGCCTGTTGGAATTGATATGTGGTGCATAATTTTTCATGCTTGCACATATCACGAAAACCAACATGGTTGGAACTTGGTAGCCTGGCTTATAATATGTATTCTCTTTTTCCACTTCAACAATGTGATTCTACTTGTCCATTTACAATATGCTATGCTTTTGTGGCTGAAGCCCCCTGTATTTTTTTGTTTCAGGCCTCAAGGATGGGTTGAGATTATATTCATAGGTACGTAAATTTTATAGTCTCTTGATTCAAATCGATTAATTGCAATATGGCTAGGTCAAAATCGAAAGTAATCCGTAAAGAATGTGACTTAGGATTGTTTGTTTCTGTAAGGAAGACATAGTAGAGAAGAGTTCGATTTGTATAGTGGGCCTTGAAATAATGATTGTATTTAACTTCCTTTGTAGTGTGATTGGTAAGTTGTCCCTTATCATGTGTTGTATGTAGATTGTGGACCTCTAGTGCCAATTTGCCTTAAAATTGTAAGACCTTATTGCCATAATTTAATACTGCCACTAGTGTTCGACAGCTTTGGTGGGTTACCTACTTTCTAGTCTCATAGAAACCTTTATAGGTTTGCTAGGGTGTTGTTCAAATCCTTTGAGAATAATACTCTTATCAATCAATTCTGTCCGTTGTGTATGCATAGGCCTTATTATCTTACAGTAATTTGTACATATGGTTATGCATCATGTGGTACTTTAAAATGAAGATGACAAGTGAGGAAGAAACTTTTGTGTGGAGTCGAACTATTCTCATTGTTGGAGCCAAACGTGTGGATGCACAGTGAAGTAATCTAAAAAACATCACCTCCATGGTATTCAAGGGGAGATTGCAAAGGGCACTTGGATATCATTGTTTTGGCAAATGAGTTAACCTAACATGGGTTAGAAACACTTGGTGTCTGCTCGGAGCATTCTAGCTTCCGAGCCGTGTGTGTACTTGAGTGTTAATTCCCGTCTCAGGTTCCTTTTGCAAAGTACTCTCCCTCTGTGTGTGTCTAAAGTAAAGTAAAGAATTTAGGGTAAAAGCCAAAGCCTACCGCCCCACGGGTATTTTGTGATGACAAGAGTGGTGAGTTCACCTCCTATGCTTTCGTTGAGTATTTTGTTGACAATGGCAAGCGTTACTCATGAGCTTGCGAATATCGGATCACCTTTAGAGAATGTAGTTATTGAGCGGAGGAATAAGATTTTCATTGGAATTGCTTGGACTATGCTTGAGCACCATGAGCTACTGCAAAGGTTGTTGCGACATCTATTTAATCCTCAATTGTTCTCTCATGATAGCACTTTACAAAACCTGGCGAGAAATTACAGCACGCTGAATTTTCTGTTTTGCGCTCCGAGTCGCGTGCCGATCACTTCTGTGGATAGCCCTCGAGCTCTCGCACTGATAGGGTCACTTGTCCCTTGAATTAGACGAGATTCCTCACGGGAAATCTCTCTAAATTGTCCTGTACCCACCACTCAATGCTTTCCCGAGGCTCCCCTGGCAAATAAACGATCCGAACGCTTTCACCTAACCCTCACCAAGCTATCCAAATCTGTCCATGGCTGTAGTTGTAGGTTTTTGACCCAATTTCTTGAGCATAACGGCGCAAAAAGCCCTGTAGGTCAAAAGTACACGTCAAGGACACTTTCCCTTGCGGTATGAAAGCTTTCCAGTGGGCTGCAGGTCAATTTCAGCATGCTGTAATTCCCTGTTTTGTCACTGTCAGGTGCCCAAAGCCCTGTTTAAGCATCCCACGGCTTTCTCGAGGCTACCCTAGCAATGTCATGCAGTTTAGGTGCGAAACCCTAAACCTGCAGAAAAACACAGCAAGCTCTAATTTTTTGTTTTGGATTGTTTTGGGCAAAGCGAACACGTCTACGCGTGTGTCAGAGGCTCTCGCACGCAATGTAACAATTCCCCTGTAAATAGGACGAGTTTTCACCCGTTTTCGCATTCCTTCGCGATGGAACTGTGCGTACCTGAAGGGGATTAGCAATTAGCTAATCCGGTTTCTGTATCTTGCCTTGGCAAATGTGCATAAAACCCCTAGAACTATAATGGTCATCTGAGAAGCCGAACTAGTGGGGCATTACCATATGTGCAAAGGGGGGGGAGAGAGGTGCGCGAGAGCAAATCGTCGCGCTACATAGAGCAAGGGAGGAGGAAAGCTTTCCATTAAAGCTATGATCACCTACATCCACTACTCACACACACTGTAACACACTAAGCTGCAAATCAGCCTCCTCTCTCAATTTGGGCGCCCCCCTCTTCTGGCTGAAAGTGGCAAATTGCTGTAGAGCCACCATGTGTTGAGTTTGCCTCTTTAGAGTTAATTCCTAGTACCCACCGACTTATAAGCATAGTGAGGGGCCTAAATGACTTTGAACTGAGCCTAGACACCCTTTTATTGCTCGGATTCTAGTGCCAACTAACCCGACCATCTCGTGGCGACCTGCCCTTCACAATTGCGGGTGAAACTCTCGGCCGTCGGCCGTTTCACACTGGCCACTCAATGTCCGGCCATTTGTGACTTCAAAAAGAGGGTCCCAAAAATTAAATAAAAATCATCCGAAAGAAACCAACAACTAAGGTTAGCAGTTGCCACGTCCTCGTGACACTATCAAAGGGGGATTCGGCTCCTAGGATTTCCACATTATTCGCACTTTTGCTCTTCGTGTTCCCAAGGCTTTTCATTTCATGTGCAGACTCATGATGATAATGCAACTATTGATGGTTCGGATCATAGTGCGGATGAGGACAAGGAGTTTCTTGTTGCTCCAAAGTAGCAAACACGTCAAAATACCGAAGTGGCTCTTGGAGACTCTTTGGGATTTTTATGTTAACACAAGGTTGAGATTTGAGAATGATGGAGCATTACTACAAGTGAAGTAAGGCTCAATGCCCTGATTTAAGGTCAGCGAACCTCTTTTAGATGAGGACGACCTTTCACAGCCAATGTGGAAAGAGGCTATGCATGCTGAGATTGATTCGATTGAGAAGAATGACACTTGGGGTTGGCTTGGAGACCTAAGATTTCATTGGTGTGAATTGGGTCAACAAGTTGAAGTACTAGTCAGATTGTTGGTTGGATAGCACAAAGCTTGGTTGGTAGCTAAAGGCTTTTTTGGCAGCTTGGTATTGACCATGTCAAGACCTTTAAAGTTTACACCGACCATAGATGGCACGTGTATCAGATGGATGTCAAAGCATCTTTCCTCAATGGTGATATGGAGGAGGTGTATGTGGAGCAATCTCCCTTTCTTAGTCCTAGGATTGGGAGGAAAGGTTTACAAGTTGCGGAAAGCTTTCTTTGGCTTGAAGCAGACTCCATGTGCTTGGTACGAGAAGACTGATGTGAGATTGTTTACAGTTCTTTTGATGACTCAGACTAAAATCCTGAGGTGGATTGTTGACGCTTGTTATTCTCCATATGGATAATTTTGTTATCACAAGTAGCCATGTAGAGCATATACACAAGGGTATGGAGACCTTGGCTAAGGAGTTTGAGGCTTGAGATGCATGTTCTCAACTTTTAACTTCACTTTCTTGAAGATGACAAAATCTCGACTAACTTCCTTGCTTTCTTGGAATGGAGATTTCACAAGTGTTTAATCCAGCTCTTTTGAATTGGTTCTCCGCCGAGGAGCTGAGAGGGGTGTTAGGTTCACCTTGTGTCCAGTGCTGGCTTTGGTAACTCATTTGAGGGAGTCTGTCCTGTGTTGGCCTGCCCAACTATATGTGAGGTAGACATACTTGTACTGGTCTATTGAGCCATGTATGGTCCCGGCTTGGTAGGCTGCCTAGAGGCAAGAGCCCTCTTCCTAGGCCGTTTAGGGGTAACAGTCTAATATTACGGATTTTCAGCCATGTGTCATTTTTACATGATGTGGCATTTTTCAGGGTGCCCCCATTTTATTGGGTCTTGGGGTTATTAGGGCACGATTGGGGATCCTTAGATAGGAGTCCGTGCCCATTATCATAGTGTCAGCAGTCATGTTTGGTATTGCCACTTTCCCACTCTCTTGCCCTGTGTGCGCGCACGCAGGCAAAGAAAGAGGCTGATTTCTATCACTTGAAAAGATCCCTCAGAACCCCAAACGGTGCCAATTGTGAGGGCAAGTATAAACTGGAAACTGTAAAAACTGGATATAGCTAGCCATATGGCAAATTGTAGGACCGCCAGGGGAAAAAACCTCTCTCAAAGAGAGTAAAATTTGCCTTGGCAAGCTAAGTGGAGAGAGGATGATAGCAGCCTCTAAAAGATGGGCATTGCCACCAAAAGCACACTCTGCAAACTGTATATCAAAACCTGAACCACCAAAAGCCAATAGCAGTGAAAAGGACAAAGGAACATCTGTAATGATGGCAAGAGCTTGACGTCCGCCAATTTGTATCGTCTGTACAGATTGCCAAAGATTGCAGGAGTTGTCCACAAAGGTGAGCAGCAAAGCGTTGCACTGTAGCTGACAAGGAGCTGTCAACCAGTACAGAGACTAGTCCACTCGCTGAAGGTGGCTCCTTAAGACCAGAGCTGGAGAGGGAACTCCAAGAAGATAGTGGAGGAGGCTCTGAAGACAACCACCTTGTGCAAACCTGCTGTGCCTGGTAGAGCGAGCAGAGAGCAGAGCAGCGAGCCAACAACCAATAACCCCAACAAACAACCTCAGCAAAACAACAAAAACCAGAAAACAAAACAAGAAAAGGATGAAAAACCAGCAAGAACAAAAACAACAGAAACTAGAAAGCAAACTAAAAACGTACTTAAAGGACAAACTTCACCCGCAACTTCACCCGCACCCTTGCGGGGTTGCCCATTACATCCCGTGATGGAGATCTTGACCGGAGTGTGTTGGGGCTGATCACTGGTGAGATCTTCGTGAGGTTGCTGCAGTTCAGGCTGCTGTCCACTTTTGGAGAGAGTTGTCATGATCGGTTGCATTCACCTTTTCGCTGCCACTTTGACGTCATCGGCCCTTTCATTTTGAAATCCAGCTATAAAATTGGCACGGTGTCAACGGATTCAAAGTTGTCATTGTCTGGAATGGCCGCATATTGTTGAACTGCATTTTGCAGCTGACAGTAACTAGAAAGGTAAAGTGCAGTTTGCCTTCTCTTAGAAACAACAAGGTTTGGTGCACAATCTTTGTAGTACGACTGTTATTGTAACATTTTGTGGACGTTTTTACACCATATGGAAACTTTGACCAATGGGTTTCAAATAGATTTAATGTTTTTGATTGTGTCTTAGGTAAGGCGGTAAATGCAACCAGGTTCCCAAGTGCCACAGTGCACACTAACGTTTAGCTCGTGCATTTGCTCATGGCCACTAGCAGTTGGTTTATTTTATCAACAGTAGCTTGGATTTTGGCAGTGGCAGGGCACAAATGGTGTATTTTAATCTGATTTTGTAGACTCCAGCAGCTCTTTGGTCCCTTTAACGGTGTTGTTCCACAAGAATTTAGTTACTCATTGAGCAAGATTTTGTTTGACAATCCAGGGCAAAATTAAAACGGGGGCTTTGCGTTGACACAACCTACTATCGAGCCGGCAGTAGTTGCACCTTCTTTAGTTCTGTTGTAAACCTCTGTATTGGCACGCTCAATTCATTGTCAAAGGAAGGGCCTGGCCTTACATCATGCCAGCAAACACCTGAATGGCAGCAGACTTGATTTGTGGTTAGAAAGCTGGTTTTAGTGGACTTTGCAGATTTTAATATATTTGGCAGTCATTTAATCTATCTGTTGTTTATTTCATCTGCTGCTTGCGGTGAAAGTATTGACTTGGTTTTGGCTTTTTGCAGATGATGGGGCTGGTTTTGGTGTTTCGAGAGGACAATGAGTGACTAGGTTCTATATCAGTGCAGTGATTTGTTTATGAGTAGCCATTCTGCTCCCTGTAAGGGTATCAAGCTTGTAAATTCTGAATGATATTAGATTGTACAGGAACTTCAGGTATCGTGTTTTGATTACGACGGTCAAGGCACTATAGTCAATACTCTGATTATCAACATCCATGCTTCCAATTTCTGAGTCGCGAGATAATTTGGTCTTTTTGTCACATTGTGTGAATGCAAGGTTTGTCCTGTGCTGATAAGATTATTATGTCTTGTGGTCGACTCGGATTCATGAATGTCTGTATAAAGCAGCAAATGAGTCTGTCTTGGTTTTGTAGTATACAAAGAGATGAAGGTGATGGTCATACTGTCTTGTGGATATTTTAGCATATTTTAGCATTTTTGATGTGCAAACTTTGGAAGGGACTGGATTCATGTTTGGCTTTGGGTTTGGTTAGCTGTTGGTCATTTATTATTTGGGTGTCATTGCTCAGAAAAAGGTGAGACTTTTTAAAAAGATTTCTACAACCACTGAATGCGAAAAGCAAAATGAGGAAGACGAGAATGACAAAGAATCTATATATTTCATAATGGGTTTGTTCAAGACAATTGCAAATGATTTTTTAATGTCAAATGCATATTCCACATGAACCATAGGATTGTTGGACAAGTTCTCTAAAGAATTGAGGAGCCTCGAAGAGTTTGATCTCTTGGATTTATTAACATTGTAATGTATGTATGAAACCTTTTTTTTTGGGGGTGCAAAACTCACAATGGCGAGTGGATTATATTGATATAGCCAAAAAATTACATATTCTTGCCATGCTCGTGCCGAGCCATGGCCACTTCAATGGATAAAAGAGATTTAAAGTGGGCAACCAAGTTGGTGAAGAGGAGCATGTGAATTAAACTGCCTTGAAATTATGTTGAAACCAATAAGGTTTGAAGGTTTGAAGTTAGAAAAGGTAATAGGGAGTAAGTTGGTCGAATTTTTTTTTTTATTATACCTACTCGTCCTTGTAACAATTCCCCCTTCGTAGAAGATGATTATTAAGGAGAATGTGCTGGTTTGTGATGGTGAAAGATCCTGGCCCATTTGGCTAGTTGACTAATTAGTTTGGACATGAAATTTATTCATAATTTCTGAGACTGCTTGTTGGAATGTCTTTGCTTTTCAATGTGGAGAAACTTGCTCATAATAAGTGCAAGTCCGTTTTAGAGACACCAAACAGCTTCATGTTATCACCACATGTTTTCTTTAAGATTTGTAAGCCTTGGAGGTAAAACATGAGAGTTACCTAATCAATGCTATGAGAACACATTTTTAGTTAAGTTCAATGATGCAAAGCATAGCTTAAGAACAACACACGATCACCAACAACTTATTGGACTATAGTATTTGTGGTGCAAGTTATGTATGTAATGTTAAAAGAGATTGTGTAGGGTCAAGGGGCCAATTAAAAACCGGGTTCCTATTTTGGGACTCGTCAGCCCCCTAAAATAAGATTGCTTTGCTCTAGGTTTGGGACACGGTCAAGCAAATGATGGATTGGTTAGTGCAAGGTGTGCTTTGATTCTAGTCGTTGCATATTGACTTCAAGCCTCGTTGGCACGGGGATAGGAATGGAGCGAGCTTTTATTAGGACTTTAACTAAAGTGCTAAATTCAATGAAAATGCTACCCAAGCCTCAGTGAAACTTTTTTTGCTATTTTGTAATTAGGAGAGGCTCAGGGAAAGTATTCGTCGCAAGAGAACCTCAAACTACAACCTCAAACTACTATATGCATATTTTAATTTTTTTTCGTAAATTCTTTCCTCTATCAGGGTCAGACAAGACCTTCCTTATCCATCACAAATAAGTTTTAAAACATGACAACACAAGAAAACACAAGCCACCATCATATACAACAAACAATATTTTTTATTGTCTCAAAAAAGATATACAAGTGTAGAGAAGAAGAGAATCGTGCGATACAATTCCATGATAGGACCAAGAGATTCTTGGGATACAACAACTCAAATTCACTCCTTGCTCAAGCTCTACGACGACAATTGAACATATGAAGTAAATCCTCATTTGTTAGCTAGCTCTCATGGATAAACATATTATGGTTCAAATCTAAGTCAAAGTAGTAAAGGAAGATGAAGTAACTATGCTTGGAGGCCCCATATATTGTTTGCTTTGCACCACTCACTTTGTGAAGTATCCACATATACACATTGGGCTACTTGTGATATGAACATCATACCTTTCGCCCCAGACTCGTGAACCAGATGTTGCCACCATGAATTTCTCGTACATGTTCGCCTTAATGACAGTGTGTGGCACAATTTGGGCTTCCATGGTTACTGCCGAGTCAATTCTCTTGGAGGCTTGAATCAATATTGTTGGCCGATAACGCACATTGTTTGTTTCTTTAATTGCAATCTTCTTTATTGTGAAGCCTCCTGACTCTAATTTCTACAACTTAGTAGCAGTCAAGTTTGTTCCCATTTCCAATGGAGCCATATGCTGGGTACTCTAATTGGGCATTGAATGATTGTGTTTCTGATCTATTACGTGTGATCCACGCTGTCATTGCGGTACTACATGAATTGTGCCTTTGACACGCTACCATGAGCACTATCTGTCCCTCTATCCCAAGTCCTAATATCCCAAAAGGATAGTGCAACAACACCTATACCCATGTTCTTTATATTCTTTTTTCATTTACCGGCTCTAAACCCCAACCACCCCTAACATTGAACCCTATTTCCCTTTGGTATACACTGAATTGCCCACATTTTCTTATGTATGTCTATCTCATCAATTACCAGTCCCCCCCTCATGTTCATCACCTACTTGATCAGCCACGAGCCTGGGAGTTGCCTGAAGATCTCCATGATTTCACGAAATGTTTTGTGTGAGAAAACTCAGATCCATGTGAAGCATTTTCTTCCTCGTAGCTCACATGCCCAACCTGTTTCTGCTTCCTAGATACTGTAATATTATCCCCTTCCATTGTTGTCTATTGATAGAGTGGTGTACCTCTAAGCTCATCCTCAAATCTCTCTTGCATTAGCAGCTGGCCCAGTGTGTTGTGTAAAGGCCACGCGATCGGGCACCCATGTAAACCTACACTAACCCTTCATTTATCATATATACACAAATAATAAAGAGACACAAGCTGACTTGATCTCTGCTGTGTGTTTCCTCCAATCATCTCTTCTTCTTCTCCTTCCCCCTTCCTCACGTGCACGGGGCTTGAGCCCCTTCAACTAGTATCAAAGCTCTCTGGTTCCCCGATGCGCTCACGGCGTGTGCAGTCGTCCTTGGATGCAATGGAATCCTTGGATGCATTGGAATCTTGAGCTCAATCTTGGGATCTGTAGGCAGTTTTGAGCAACAAGAAAAGCGAGGAGCTCGTGAGATTGTACCAAGGAAAATCGGCAGCTAATGGAAGTTCAAGCCATGGTGGGATTCTGAAGCAGACAAAGAAAATATTGGCTGCAAAGGATGGGGAGAGACAATACTGTCAATAGGACAAGTAGAGTCTTGTCGAACATAGAGCTTGGAGAACTTGGTATCAATTGGGCAAAATTTTGCATCGGGGAGTGAAGGCTTGCAATCGGGCAAAATTTTGCAAGTCCAAGCAAGGCACTGCGTAGTCTTTTAGAGATGAAGTCGAGGGCAAGTCAAAATCGAGCTGTCAAGGAGTGCATTAGAGTAGTGTCAAGCAGTGCAAATGGTTGGAGTCGGGTAGAAGACTCAGAGGGAGATTCAACAAAAGAAAGCAGGGCACCTAATTGCCTTTGAGGAATCATTTGCGTGAGGTTTTCTTGAGATGGGGTGTTCTCAAATGTTGAGACACTTTCGGTGATACAGCTTGTTGGAGTACCCCTCTTTCGGTATCCTCATCATAGGCCATATATCTGGATGAACACTTTTGCTTTTGATGTCGAGTTTGCGATCACATGACATTTTGTTACGTTAGGTATATGTCCAGTGGTTGCTTTTGTCACTTTATGCGTTGAGTTTCTACTGTCGGGTTTGAGATTGTGCTCCATGTACAGAGGAGACTCTGTTGCATTTTTCCCGCGGGTCGACTATATATGTTCTTGCCACATTTGAGTGCTTACAGCTAGTGATTTTGCTACAATTTTTCTTGATTTTTTGCTCCTATTCTAAGGGAAAACTCTGTCAAAATTCTCCTAGCACTTTTTGCCATAAATCCTTGGTCATTTTCTCTCGAGTTATGGATTGCCAGTAGTGCTTCAGAAAGGGAAGACTACTATATAAAGAAGTTCGATGGCACAAATTTCACGATTTGGAAGCAACATATGCTTGATGTCTTGGTCAACAAGAGCCTGTCTCAGCGCCATTGAAAGAGCGTAGAGAGTATGCTTACACTGATGATCAGTGGGAAGAGTTGGATGCCCGTGCTATGGCCACGATTAGATTACATCTTTGCGAGACCTTATTCTTCACGTTTATGGACAAGACTACAACATGTGAGCTTTGGGACTCTCTATGCACACCTTGGGATGGAAAAAGTGCTTCTAGCAAAGTTTTTCATCATGCGTTTGAATATGAAAGAAGGTAGCAATGTTAATGCACACTTGAATGAGTTCAATACAATTTTTTCTTGGCTCACATCAAAAGGGTTGAATTTTGATGAGGAAATAAAAGCCATTTTCTTGTTATGCTCTTTGCCTTCTTCTTAAGTACTTCATATACTGCGATTAGTAACTCCGCACCAAGCGGTAAATTGAAACTCGATGATGTTACTAGTGCATTGCTCACCGAAGAGATTAGACATCAACCTCTCAACAATGGTGGGCATGGAGATGCATATATGGCAAGTGGCTATAATCTCCATAGGCAAAGAGATGGACGTAGTCATAGCTTCAATTGTTCACAAGATCGTAAGGATCACCATAATCGTAGCAAGAGTCCAGGCCGTGACTTGAGAAATGTAGAATGATATCATTGCAGTAAGAAAGGCCATTCAAGGAAATATTGTTGTCTTTTACAACATGAAAAGGGAAAAGCTATTATGCAGTATGACGCTCCCAAGAGTAGTGTAAGGATAAAGGAGATTATTGTCGTTGAATCTCCACCTCCAGAAGTTGTTTCTGACTTGCAACAGCCGTCAGGTGTGCTTGTTCTCACTTTTGATTTAAGTCCAAATGCGTTATTGGCTCTTGATGAATGTTAAACACAAAATTAGATCATCGATTTAGGTGCCAGCTCCATGTTACTTCCCATATGGTTTTCCACATATACTGTACGCATGGTTCAGTCAAGCTCGGAGATTCCTATCGGCTTGATATATGCGGTATGGAAGATGTCAAGTTATGCATGATTAATGGCACTGAATTTATGCTTTGTGGAGTAAAACATATTCCTAAACTAACTAAGAGTTTGGTGTCAGTGGTTAGCTTGATGCTCTAAACTATACTATTGTTTTTGGATATGGTTCTTAGATGGTGAGTAAGGCAAATTTGGTTGTCATAAGAGGTCACAAATCTGGATCATTGTACTTTTTATATGTCTCTTCAGCCAAAGAGAGTTCTATCTATGTAGCCAAGCAGCCTTCTATTGAATTATGGGATAGCCGACTAGGCCATATAAGCCAGAAAGGAATGAAATCCTTCGACATGTGGGCTACTTACACGTGTTAAACTATTTTGATTGTAGTTTATGTGAGCATTGTATCTATGGCAAGCAAACTACGCAAACTTCCTCGCCATTACATTGAAAGTTGGGAAACCCTCTAGATTTGGTTCATAGCGATTTATGTGGGCCTATGCCACACAAATCTCTAGGGAGCTCAATGTATTTTTTGACATTCATAGATGACTCTAATCGGAAGATGTGGGTCTACTTCTTGAAGAGGAAAGACAAAGTGTGCTACATTTCAGAAATTCTTAGCCATGGTTGAGAACTAATCTGGTAGAAATCTCAAAGCTTTTCAAACCGTATTTGGGTGTGAGGCATTCTCACATGTGCCAAAAAATCTTAGGTAAAAGCTGGATTCCAAATCACACAAATGCATCTTCATTGGTTATGGTGTAGATGGAGAGATGGGATATCATCTAGAAAGATTATTCGCAGCTCACAAGTGATATTCAATGAGTTTAAAATGCATAGACAGCCTGTCAAAAAGGTCGAATATCAAAAAGTCAGATTTGAGTATGTAGCCTCCACAAATATGGGAAAACCAACTTAGTCTAATGGTGATGTTCTTACCACTAGTAGTGCTCTCGAGAGAGTGGAATCCAACAGTCAGGTAGTGAGGAGATCTACGTGTATATCTCGTGCCCTTGAGTGTTTTGAGCGAGGATTTGACTATGTGTTAGTCACTAACTGTGATGAGCCCACTTGTTACAAAGATGCTGTTCAAATGGAAGATAGCATGAAGTGGGAGCAAGCTATGCAATCCAAGTATAACTCAATTGTGAACAATGACACATGGGACTTGGTTGGATTTCCAGAAGGCAAGCATGTCTTACCTTGCAAATGAGTTTACAAGAATAAGTTTGCATCTGATGATCCTAAGCCTAAGTACAAGGCTAGATTGGTTGATAAGGGATTCAAGCAACAAAACGGAGTTGATTTTAATGAAACTTTCTCACCAGTGGTCAAGATGACTACATGGCATACAATCCTTGGCCTAGTAGCCATAGAGGACATAGAGCTTGTTCAAATGGATGTGAATACAACTTTTCTTCACGGGAATCTAGGAGAGGATGTTTTTAGAAGCAACCTCAAGGTTTTGAATAGCCTAGCAAGGAGGAGCTCGTATACAAACTCAAGAAAACACTTTCTGGCTTAAAGCAGGGTTCTAGGCAATGGTATTAAAAATTTGACACTTTTATGCCGTCCCAAGGTTTTAAAAGGAGTCAAGAGAATTATTGCTTGTATACAAAGAAATTCAATAATGGTTCTTTGTTCATTCTCATTCTATATGTAGATGGCATGCTCGTTGCAGGAAAGTCCACTAAGGGGATTGCCAAATTGAAGCAAATGTTGAGCAAAACTTTGCTATGAAAGATTTGGGCGAAGAAAATCATTTTCTTGGTATGCGTATCAAGAGAGACATGAAAAGAGGCATTCTTGAGTTATCTATATCCACAAAGTCTTGTAGAGTTTCAGTATATGGGGGGAGGAAGGCAGTGAGTATCCCACTACTCATCTTGAAAAATCTTATGCACATATTTCATGATGTGAATGTGTAAGCTTTTCTCCCAACGAAACAAGCATGAACACTCTCTCCCTTCCATAACATTATTAGGGCCTCCGTTGAACACAATTCAAATTGCCTTCCAATTTGCTTCAGCCTCATCGGCCATGAATCCCTAAAAATCAGCTGGATGGTGTCTGTTATCCAACAACACTATATTCATCGTTTCTCAGAACATGATTTGTGCTTGCCTTCTTCTTTCATCTCACAGATTGCAATTGTTTGCATCTCTTGAATTCTACATGGATAAATGATTAATGAATTTTTCCAACGAATAAAGAGTTTTTTGAATGATGTTTGCATAGTACTTATGCAGGATCATAGACATGTGCTGCCATTGTTGTCCACCCCGCCACTCTTCGCACGTGATCAATGTAAACCCATCTCCTTCACAAATCTCCATTCCCATCTTGACGCATTCTATTTACTAGCTCGACATCACTCTCGGGTCCATTGATTGACATTTAAATACGTGACATCTTTTTGTTGGAATTATGGATTGTCCTAGAAATAGCATGCAATGGAAAAACTTATACCCGCAACTGTTCTTCAGCCAAAGCAATTGAGACTTTGTGCCAACTCCAATCCCTGCAGAAGTGGCTTCTCTCATCAACTGTTGAAACCTGGTAAAAATGGCAGATATAGGGATGTCGGACAAAAAGATCACGGAACATGTTCGTAGTAGAGAAGTTGCAATAACACCTTTGTGTATGGATCAATGGTTGCGTCTCTTCTAGAATAGAGAGAAGCTCATTGCTATTTAATGGTTCTTCCTTTTCTTGAACAACTGCTCCCATTACCATCTGCTTTGCAAGATTCAGTTGTAGATGCCTAGGTCCAATTGTCCGTGTTTTGAACACCACACGAGACACAAGTTCTCTCGTCCGCTGAATTGTCGATCACAAAACTACCTTTGCAACAGGGTGGTTATGATTTTTGAGGTGGATGAACAAGCAGGTCTAGTTGCTCTCATTGAGCAAGTAATAGACATCACAAGAACACTCTTGAAGTAGAACCAGACTTTGCCCACAATGAAAGCACCTCAAAGTTCCATTTTCTTAGCTCAACATACCAATATACAAAATTGATGTCATCAACTTCTTAGTCCAAGAAGTCTTGTTTGGCGTTTGTTTCTTGCTCTGATAGAGCATGAACTATTCTTGCAGATAAGATGTCCGCCACATTTACTTCTCTTGATTACAACCGGAAACTTGATTCTAAATTAAACATGCTTAACCAAGAATGCCCATCATACTTTTGATCCATCCCCAACATTTTGGAAACACCATCTGGTACATGGTCCATCTCATAAATGCAATCACCATCGTACACCTGTGGAACTTCCACAACCTTTTTCTTAATCAAACACCTAGAAATCATCTGCTCAACTTGGGGTATTGGTGGTTTTTTGCACAATGTGCTCCAGCGTACTTTGTATTCTCTCTACCTTGTTTGAACGAGAAGAGATGTTTTTGTCTTACTTCTCCTCTTTTGTTCAAACATTTTGTATTGATTCTTGGCATACTTGAAAAGAATCTCGAAGTTTTTTGTTTGAGATTTGTTCAAAAATCCCTTCATTTTCTTCAGAGGAGTTGTCTACTAACTCCACCATGGCCACATTTGATTTTGAGGACATATCTACACCCAGATTACTGGTTGTACTTTGGTTAACAGAAATTTTGTAGACAAGGTTGAATCCAATACAAATTGAAATTGATAACCAAATATCACACCATCTTTCACTTGAGTTTGAATGTCACCGTCATGGGTAGATAGCATAGCAAACATCTCGCACTTACTAATACCCCCATAATCTCCCGGATTGACCAGAAAATATCTTGTAGGACAATCTAGCAACAAAGGTTCAACACAAATAGTATTAAAAAATAATATGATCTTGCATGATGAAGAGGAAGCCATTGCCGCAGAATATTTTGATAGGGTTTAGGGTAGATAACAAAGCCTATATTTATGGACAATTTAGATTAATTGTTTCCTAATCTCAATTGAGTGAGAGAGAGAGAGAGAGAGAGAGAGAGAGAGAGAGAGGTAGAAAACGAGGGAATTAGATAGGCAAATGTTCAGAGAGATGGAGGAATGGAGAGAGTGGGATTGTCATCATATTTATTAACAAGAAGAAATGAATAAAACAAAAAATATTTTTTGAATATTGCAGTACCTATCTCACTCCCTCTCTCTCTATTTCCCTTCCGCCCTCCGTCCCTCTCTCTCTCTCTCTCTATATATATATATATATGTATATATATATATATATATATATATATATATATACACACACACACACACACACACACACACACACACACACACACACACACACACACACACACACACACACACACACATATATCTCCATCTCTCTCTCCCTCCCTCTCTCTCTCTCTCTATCTATCTATCTATCCGATTCCCTCTCCCACTCTCTATCTCTTTCTCTACCCATCTCTCTCTCTCTCTCTCTCTCTCTCTCTCTCTCTCTCTCTCTCTGAGATTCCCTCTCCACTCTCTATCTCTTTCTCTATCCCTTTCTCCCCCTCTTCTCTCTCTCTCTCTCTCTCTCTCTCTCTCTCTCTCTCTCTCTCTCTCTCTCTCTCTCTCTCTCTCTCTCTCTCTCTCTCTCAAAAACCTAGCTTTAGCCCTCTTCGCTTTGCCTTGTGTAAACCATGTCCTCCCCGGTCGAGGGTAGCCCTTGGGAGGGCGTTAAGACGACCTGAGCCCTGGCCCCCTTGCCTCAGCTCGATAGCTGCGACACACACACTTTCGCAGTTAATGCCCAGCTCTGTCGCACCTCTAGGGCAATGCCGCTTCGGTGCCGACTTTAGAGACGATGCCCTTTCGACCTCAGACAGTTGACCTCAGATAGCAGACGACGGGCCATGCTTGTGGTCAGCAAACGATGCGCCCCTTTCATTCAGCAAAAGCAGAGTCGTCCCTCTCACTTCAGTGAGACAAAGCTCGACATAAGTTAGCGCTAAGGTCATTTTGAAAAGCCACAAGAGTAGGTTCTCACAGCAGGTTTTCAAAGTAGAGCTTAGCCACAGACTCAAAGGTTTTCGCAAGGCAGATGGAGGATTCTTCAGTCATGATTTCATTCAACACACCAATTTCTGGCACACGCAAGAGTTTTCTTGTTGTGGCAGCTGCACCTAGGAAAGATCTTGCCGCTCGTCAAGACACATCAAGACGCACGAAAAATGGCCCTAGAGGCTCAGATCCAAGAACTTGTTTTGGAGAATGCTCAATTGAAAAAACCCTCATGTAAGCTCGAGGATACAAAGGCAATGGAGAGTGAAACTTTGCTCGCAAAGAAACTCGAAGTTGAAGCTTCTCTCACTGAGACTATCAAGACAACTCAGAATGAAGCCAATAAGGCAGCGCATAAGAAGATTGAGAGTGACATACAAGCAGCCTTACAAGAATGCGAGATACAAGAATCCGTTGCCCTCAAAATGAGGATTGGAGGACTCTCCTCACCATGGTGCACCGAGGAGGATTCTCTTGAAGAATCCATTGTCAAGCTCAATGACATTCTTCAACCAATCAATATCAAGCCCGACACTATCTCTTGGATCAACGACACACATAGGCGTGTGCCTCTTGGCCAATGCATCCTCACTTTCAAGAACAAAGAAGAACGGATGAGGTTGCTACGCCAATCTTATCACCTCAATGGGACAAAGGTTTGGATTGCCGAGGAATTGATTACAAACCAACTCAAGCACAAAGCAAGCCAGCTCAAAAAGATGCATGAAGCTCGTAAACAAGGTAAATGGACAGTTTATCGTGGCGGTAAAGCCATCATTCAGGAGTTTCGAACTCCCAAGCGAGCTCCCCCTATACCTGACCCCCTCTAGGTTTTGTTTTTGTTCATATCCTTTCCTTTTTCCTTTACCCCTGATGGACCCTCAGTCCCTAACTGATATGTATCTAACGCTTCCAACCCGAAAGAACAGATGTAATGCTTTGTTTTGGTCCCATAGGTCATAATTGACCTCCGTGGACGATAAATGACACTATCTCTCTCTCTCTCTCTCTCTCTCTCTCTCTCTCTCTCTCTCTCTCTCTCTCTCTCTCTCTAGTGCAATCGTTTTTTGACTTAGTAGACCGCAGTTCACTCTTTTGATCATAACTTCTTCATCCAAACTCCGATTTGAGTGATCTATAGCCTTAATTGAAGAGAACGACGTCCTCTTCACACTGATGCAAAGATAAAAATTTTCAAATGTATGAAAGGTGTTTTTGTAGTAGTATTTCTGAAGTGAACATGTCTAGGAAAGTTGACTTTCATCTCTTATTTTACATACAATGTCTTTCGGCACTCACAACGGTTCTTCTTCAATAAGGTCCACAACCATTGTTGAAAATGATCCCAAATCTCCTAAGTGTGGAGATAGCAACACAACCACTCAACCAATGACATCGAAAACCATGATCATGACATACTTGGTATCGTTGCAAGAGACCGTAAACAAATAAGGTGAAGACTTACGGGCACTTGCAATGGAAAATGGCATGCTAAGGGTACTTGTGGTTAAGAATGAGAATCTCAAGAGGACACTTGAGATGCAAACAACATGTTTGATGCAACTTGAAGAGGAAATCAAGGAATGTAAACGCTCTCTTGTGGACTTGAGTGCTTTGAATGAGCGCATGAGCAAAGTAGAGATGACCATGTATTGAAAGAGGAAATATATGACACCATGAGCCGGTATGTAAGCAACATAAAAAATCTAAGCACAAACAAGTCTTAGGTTGATGTATGTGGTAATAATGTGGTTCATAGTTCCTCACTCATGTAAGCCATGGCTCAAACAAAGAATGTTGAGAATGTGGATGTGGAGGAGTTGAAGGAATGGGAGCAACGTTCCAAAAACATTTATATTCGTGAAATTCCCAAAGAGAAGTTAGAGACGTCTCCTTCTCTTGCCATTTTTATCGAAGATTTATTTAAAATCCACTTTGGCATGTCCGGAGTTATGGTCTATGGAGCACATAGATTGGGTAAGCAAGAAGCTTCTCGCTCAGGAGAATGGCCAATTGTATGCACCATGCAGGATGAGACCAAACAAAAGATTATCTTTGATAATAGTTGGATCTATTTGAGGGATACAAAATGTTTTGTATATGAAGATCACACTATTAAGCAACAAAATATGCGTCGCAAGGCATACTAGTAAAAGAATAAGAAAAACAAGGAGATCTCTCATGAAGAAAATGTGCCCAAGGAGAAGGCAAGTCCCTCCAACAAATAGGGATGCACGACCTATGAGGTCGAGTTACAATTGAAAATATACTTTTGGAATTGCAATGGCCACCCATGGATTGTGGGGGTTGGCATCGATGAACTAACAAGCAAAGCCGATGTTGTACGTGGGATCATGATGCACAAAGGAGTAACGGCTTGGAGGATTAGGATGTAAATTCATTGATGTGGTCAAAGAATCTCAAGCAACGAAGAGGGCAAGGAGGGGTAGCATGTATGGTTAAGAAAGGATTGGAAGATTTTGTATCAATTGTGAAAGATGACAAGTACAAACGTTATGTATGGCTAAAAATTATGACACCAAAAAGAGCACCCATTTTTGTAGCCGGTTGCTACATTCCTCATCATGCATGATTTTCCTTTTTATGCTTGCATGGATAGAGATCAACCATTTTTTGATTTAGAAGAGAACATTTCTTATTTCAAAGGCGAAGGTGATGTGATTTTGTTTGGGGATATGAATGCTTGCACAAAAACATTGCAACATGATACTCAACAATTTGATATGCCATACATTTCAAAGCAGTTGGAGGAAGTTCACTTGTATGATCGTACTTTAACGGATGATAAAGAGTCAGATCACTATGGAAAGTTAGTTTTACACATGTGTAATAGAGGTGTAATAGTATGTGTATGCTCATTGTCAATGGTGTATCTTTGTCGGTGGAACCAATGGATTTACATGTAGAAAACATAATGGGGATAGTGTGATTGACTATATGGTACTCTCCAAAGCCATCATGTATCGTATAAAGAGTTTTATGATGGACCTCAAAATGAGACCATCGGACCTTATGTATTGACCTTGCATATGGAGAAGCAACTAAGCATGATAATCTCAGCCAAAGGAAAGAGAAGTTATGACTATGTATGGAAAAAGTTATGGATGACAAAGCTTCAATATGATGCATCATTGGAAACTAAATAGAAAGCTTTCAAAAAACTTATTTATTCTTGTTCCGAAGAATGCTTTGCCATAAAACATCTTTATGGTTTCATTAAAGATAGATCACGCAAATGGTGGTTTGATAAAGAATGTCAAGATGCTCCAAAGTCATTGATAAAGCTTGATGCAACTATGGACGAAGACAACTATCAAAGTCATTTGCATACATACAAGGCATTTATTTAAAAGAAGATAAGAAGATGGAACGTAAAAAAACAACTTTCTCAAGTCCAAGGAAAGGCACGTGAATGTGGAAGATTTTGGAGAAACTTAAGGGGCAAGCGGGTATGAATTTTGGTAACTTGAGACTTGTGGATATGTACACTCATTGTAGGCAATTATATGAGTAACCAAATGCTGAAAAAATACCATTTTATGGTTCACTCCCATGTATGTCCTCTTATTTTACTATTGAGGATGTATGCGGTGGGCTTGAAACGTTGGCCAGCCGGAGATGATCAAATGTACGGGAGATTTTACCCATGAGTGGATGTGTGATATGTTCAACCTTGCACTTCAACATGGTATGCCTTATGATTGGAGTACTAATTGGGTTAAGACTTTGCATAAAGGAGGGGATGTAAAGAATATAAACAACTACCTGACTATAATGATTGGGTCTCTTATAGCAAATTTGTTTGGTGTATAATGAAAATGAAATTTAGTAATTGGGCGAAGAGAATGACAAGTGTGCAAAAGGATAAGCGGTTTTTTGTCAATGCCATATCACCATGGTCACTCTTTGTGTTCCTATGGATGAAACTCGGTTGAAAGTAAAGCAATCGTATTGTTGTATAAAGAGTTTTATGATGGAGTCCAAAATTAGACCATCGGACCTTATGTATTGACCTTGCATACAGAGAAGCAACTAAGCACGATAATCTCAGTCAAAGGGAAGAGAAGTTATCACTATGTATGGATTTCAGACGTGCACCAATGTACATTGAAGTGGTTGAGAAAAAGTTATGGATGACAAAGCTTCAATATGACGCACCATTGGAAAATAAATGGAAAGCTTTCAAGAAACTTATTTGGTCTTGTGCTGTAGAATGCTTTGCCATAAAACATCTCCATGGTTTCAACAAAAATTATATCAAAAGGTGGTTTGATAAAGAATGTCAAGATGTTCGAAAGTCCTAATGATTGATAAAGCTTGATGCAACTATGGACAAAGACAACTATCAAAGTCATTTGCATACATACAAGGCATTGATTCAAAAGAAGAGAATAAGATGGGAAGTAAAGCAACAACTTTCTCAAGTCCAAGAAAAGGCACGTGCATGTGGAAGATTTTAAAGAAACTTGAGGGGCAAGCGGGTTGAGAATTTTGGTAACTTGAGTCTTGTAGATACATACACACATTGTAGGCAATTATATGAGCAACCAAATGCTAAAAAAGGCCATTTTATGGTTTGCTCCCATGTATGTCCTCTTTTTTTACCATTGAGGATGTATTCGGTGGGCTTGAAAAGTTGGCCATTCGCAAAGCGAGAGATCTTTAAGGCACTAAGCCGGAGATGATCAAATGTACGGGAGATTTTATCCATGAGTGGATGTGTGATATATTCAACCTTGCACTTCAACATGGTATGCCTTATGATTGGAGTACTAATTGAAGCCTTTGCATAAAGGAGGGGATGTAAAGAATGTAAACAACTACCAGACTATAATGATTGTGTCTTATGGCAAAGTTGTTAGGGTCTATAAGGGAGATAAAGTTTAGTGATTCAACTAAAGAGAATGACAAGCATGCAAAAGGACAAACGGATTTTTATTGATGCAATAGCACCATTAATCATCTTGTCACTCTTCATGTTCTCATGGAGGAAAGTCGGTTGAAAGGCAAGCAATTGCATTGTTGTTTTGTGGACTTGAAAAAAGCCTTTGATATGATTCCACTTAACCATTTTTGGAGAAGGATGGAGGAATTCCAAGTGTCAAGCAAGTTTATGCTTGTAGTTTCTCGAATCTATGAGAAGGTGATTTGTCAATTACGCACGCGAAGAGGAATTTCAGAAATTTTTGTTACTACTATTGGAAATAAACAAAGATGTTTGTTGTCACCAACTCTCTTTGGTCTATGCACGGATCAATTGGAACAAATGGTACTTGACTTTATGCAAAAAGAAGGCATTGAAGAGGTCACTATTTGCAATGCGGTAATCATGCTTTTGTTGTATGCGGATGATTTAGTGCTTCTAGCACACACTTTAGAAGATGCACAAAAGTTTATGGTTGTCCTTGAGAACTTTTTCTTGCATAGTGGGCCGACCGTGAATAAATCCAAAACAAAGGTTATGCTTGTGAAAACCAACCATAAGGAGAAGCCATGCATTGTGTATAACAATGAGACACTCGAAGTTGTTGAGAGCTTTAAGTATCTTGGCCTTGAGGTTCCGTCCAATCACAAGTGGCATGAATGTGCTATGCGTCGTTTGGAAGCTGGAAAGATAGCATATTGTGCATTTGAAAACATGTGTAATGCGGGAAACATCAAGTGTTGGGTTCTCAAGGAGTACCTTTTTGATGCGTTGGTGACACCAGTTCTTCTTTATGGAGTTGAAGTGTGGGGCGGCAACATCTCAAAGTCTACAGGGAAAGAGTTTGAGAATGTCCAAAAGAGTTTTCTTACAAACTTTCTCTAAGTTAAGACACAAACACAATATATGCTCCTACTTCTTGAGTTGGGATCCCTTGCAATTAAGGTTATGGGCATGGAAAGGGTTGTGGAGCACATGATAAAGATGCGTCAAAACCCCTCCCATCAACTTCCTACAATTGCATGTGAAGCAAGCAAAAAAGTTCAGAAGACGACTAAAAGCAAGATCTTGAGCATGGGATGGATGCAAGACATAAAGAAGTGGTTTGGAAGATGGGATGCATTACACTTGCTACATAATGCTTCAATTGACTCCCAAGTGAATGAAGCCTTTCTACAACGCCAATGTATTACGGCTTGGGAGAAATACGGTGGGGCACCCTTCATACATTACACCACCCATATCGTCCTCAACTACAAAACCATGTTCTTCGTTGAAAGAGGAAACCATACTCACACTTACATGCTTGAGCCTATCCCCTTGTCGACGATACACACTGCCATTTGGCTTAGCTCCCATTCCCTTTGATGCGAGACAGGGCATTGGGGCAATGGAGAAGAGTCAAATCGACTATGCAGACTATGCTCGTTGCAAGTTCAAGAGTCTGAGTACCACACACTACTAGAGTGCTCAAATTTTGGTCACATCCGAACTTGCTTCTCTCACATTTTCAGCCATGACTTAGACCTACACACTTTCTTCTCCCAGCCACAGTGTGGGCTCTCCATTGTGACTCTCATCACCACAATTTTGGAGCATCGAGAGTCACTCATTAGCCATATACATACTACATCACATGTAACTTTGGTCCCATAGGTCATATTTGACCTCCAAGGACGATAATAAAATCAATCTATCTAACCTATCTATCTCTCTCTCTCTCTCTCTACCTTTCTCTCTTCTGTGTGTGTGTGTGTGTGCGTGCCTCTATCACTCTTATCATCTCTTTCCCTCCCCCTCTCATTGTCTATCTATTCCTCCTCCCTATCTTCTCTTCTCTCTCTCTCTCTCTCTCTCTCTCTCTCTCTCTCTCTCTATCTATCTATCTTCCTATCCAACTCACGATTGAGCAGACTGTCTATGCTTCTAGAAGAGGAGATTCTTTACTAAAATTAAATATATTCTTATGTTTTTATAATAAATAGGTATCTTAACCAAAACTCTTAAATCCCCCCCCCCCCCCTCTCTCTCTCTAGCACCCACTTGACACACACACACACACACACACACACACACACACACACACACACACAGGGAAAGAGGGAGGGAGAATGCCTATGATTTTTATCCAAAGTGGATGCTTTTGTTTTTTAGAAGCTCTTATCATTCAATCCCTCACTACCTTTCTCTCCATCTTTTACTCTCTCTCACGCTCTCCCCTTCCCTCACTCTCTCTCACTCACGATCATGGTATGTGAGTGCTTAATGGCCACTTGGCACACGCTAGAGAGAGAGAGAGAGAGAGAGAGAGAGAGAGAGAGAGAGAGAGAGAGAGAGAGAGAGAGAGAGAGAGAGAGAGAGAGAGAGAGAGATAAATATGGAGAGAGAGGGAGAATATAATAAAAGCAAATTTTTGGATAAGTTACAAATCTATAATTATAGCAAAATCAAGCTAGATATAAAGCAAAATCAATCTTGTATGCTTTTTATCAAACTATATATAAAGATCTCATGAGGTTGTTAAATAACACTTTGACTTTGAAGTTAAAGAGGTAAATCTCTCTCTCTCTCTCTCTAATGCTAGGAGAGAGAGAGAGGGGGAGGGGGGGGGGGGGGGGGGGGGGGGGGGGGGGGGGGGGGAAGAGCGCACTTAACTTGGAATAACACAATTACCTTCGATAATGCAATTAATGTTTCGGGGTGGATGCTTGAAATCAAGAAATGGTTTGGAAGAAGGGATGCATGTCACTTGGTCAAGGATGCATCGATCGACTCCCAAGTTAATGAGGCCTTCTTACAACACCAATGTATCACGGATTGGGAGAAATCCAGAGGTTCTCGCTTCAGCCATTACACCACACACATTGCCCCAAACTACAGATCTCTCTTGTTCTCTGAACACGGTAACCAAACCCATCCCTACATCCTTGAGTCCATCCCATTGAGTGCAATCCAAACCATTGCCTCCATTCGTCTTAGCTCCCATTCTCTACGTTGTGAGACAGGACGTTGGGGCACTGGCGAGGAGTCTCATCGACTTTGCACCTTATGCCCTCATCAAGTGCGAGAGAGTGAGTACCACACCCTACTTGAGTGCTCAGCTTTTTACCACATTAAGTCCTCTTTTCTCCATATATTCAGCCATGAGCTCTCCCTACATACCTTCCTCTCCCAACCACAATGTGGACTCTCTATTGCGACTCTCATTTCAGCCATTTTTGAGCATCAAGAGTCTCTTATGACCTCCACGCACACCATGTGACATGTTCATTTGGTCCCATAGGTCATATTTGACCTTCGAGGACGATAATAGAACTATCTATCTCTCTCTCTCTCTTTGTGATCATCCTGGGCATGATCAGAGAGAGAGAGAGAGAGAGAGAGAGAGAGAGAGAGAGAGAGAGAGAGAGAGAGAGAGAGAAGGGAGTGAGGAAAGATAGAGCCGGAGAGATAGAGAGATTGAGGGATGTAGTTGAGAAGAGAGAGATAGATTGCGACATTGAGATCAAGGGGTATATGTCAATGCAAACATGGAGGGATGATTAAATTTCTCTCTCTCTCTCTCTCTCTCTCTAGCGTTAAGTGGGGGATAGCCGCCACTTTTTAACCAGAGAGAGAGAGAGAGAGAGAGAGAGAGAGAGAGAGAGAGAGAGAGAGAGAGAGAGAGAGAGGTGGAAGGAGATATGGAGTGAGAGAGATAGAGAAAGATATTACTCAAAACATGTATTGTGGTGTCGTTGCCTTGCATGCTCCACCTATTTCCATCTATTATTCCAAGGTAAGTGGGCCCTCCCTCTCTGAATCTTGTTCTCTCTCTCTCTCTCTCTCTATCTGAATCTTGTTCTCTTTCTATCTCGCTCCGTCTCTTTCTCTCTATTCTCTCTCTCTCTCTCTAGTGCAGCTGTTTTTTGACCTCTAGAAAAAGTTCACTCTTTTGATCATAACTTCTTCATATCTGACTCCGATTTGGGTGATATATATCCTCAATCGAAGAGCATGACGCCCTCTACACATTGTTGCAAATATTTTTAGAGTTATGGAAGGAATTTTTGTAGCAGCATTTTTGAAGCAAACACGTTCAAGAAAGTTGACTCTCATCTCTTATTTTACATACAATATCTTTTGGCACTCGCAAGGGTTCTTCTTCTTCAACAAGGTCCACAACCATTGTGGAAAATGATCCAAAATCTCCTAAGTGTGGAGATAGCAACACAACCACTCAATCAACGACATCAAAAACCATGATCATGGCATACTTGGTATAATTGCAAGAGACCGTAAACAAACAAGGTAAAGAATTACGGGCACTTGCAATGGAGAATGACACGGTAAGGGTACTTGTGGTTGAGAATGAGAATCTCAAGAGGACACTTGAGATGTAAAAAATACGTTTCATGCAACTTGAAGAGGAAGTCAAGGAATGTAAACGCTCTCTTGTGGACTTGAAAGATTTGAAGGAGCACAAGAGCAAAGTAGAGCATGACCATGTACTGAAAGTGGAAAATTTGACACCATGAGCTGGGATGTATGCGACATTAAAAATGTATGCACAAACAAGTCTTAAGTTGATGTATGTGGTAATAATGTGGTTCATAATTCCTCACTCATATAAGCCATGGCTCAAACAAAGAATGTTGAGAATGTGGATGTGGAGGAGTTGAAGGAACGAGAGCGACTTTCCAAGAACATTGTTATTCATGGAATTCCCAAAGAGAAGTTAGAGAGGCCTCCTTCTCTTGCCATTGTTATCAAAGATTTCTTTAAAACCCACTTTGGCATATCCAGAGTTATGGTCTATGGAGCACATAGATTGGGTAAGCAAGAAGCTTCTCGCTCGGGACAACGGCCAATTGTATGCACCATGCCGGATGAGACCAAACGAAAGATTATCCTTGATAATAGTTGGATTTATTTGAGGGATACAAAATGTTTTATATGTGAAGATCGCACTAATAAGCAACAACATACGCGTTGCAAGGCATACGAGAAAAAGAATAAGAAAAACAAGGAGATCTCTCACGAAGAAAATGTCCCTCAAGCAAATAGGGATGCACGACCTATGAGGTCGAGTTAAAATTGAAAATATGCTTTTGGAATTGCAATGGATACCCATGGATTGCGGGGGTTGGCATCGATGAACTAACAAGCAAAGCCAATGTTGTACTTCTTGTCGAAACTTGGGAGCATGATACACAAAGGAGTAACGGCTTGGAGGATTACAATGTACATTCATTGATGTGGTCAAAGAATCTCAAGCAACGAAGAGGGCAAGGAGGGGTAGCATGTATGGTTAAGAAAGGATTGGAAGATTTTGTATCAATTGTGAAAGATAACAAGTACAAACGTTATGTATGGCTGAAAATTATGACACCAAAAAGAACACCCATTTTTGTAGCCAGTTGCTACATTCCTCATCATGATTTTTCTTTTTATGCTTGCATGGATAGAGATCAAACATTTTTTGATTTAGAAGAGGACATTGCTTATCTCAAAGGCGAAGGTGATGTTATTGTATTTGGGGATATGAATGCTCGCACAAAAACATTGTAACATGATACTCAACAATTTGATATGCCATACATTTCAAGGGAGCTGGAGAAGTTCACTTGTATGATCGTACTTAAAGAGCCGGATCACTATGGAAAGTTACTTTTACACATGTGTAATAGTACGGGTGTGCTCATTTCCAATCGTGTATCTTTGTTGAGTGGAATCAATGGATTTACATGTAGAAAACATAATGGGGATAGTGTGATTGACTATTTGCTACTCTCCGAAGCCATCATGTACCATATAAAGAGTTTTATGATGGACCCCAAAATCAGACAATCGAACCTTATGGATTGATGTTGCATATGGAGAAGCAACTAAGCATGATAATCTCAGCCAAAGGGAAGAGAAGTTATCACTATGTATGGATTTCAAACGGGCACCAATGTACATTGAAATGGTTGAGAAAAAGTTATGGATGAAAAAGCTTCAATATGACGCACCATTGAAAACTAAATGGAAAGCTTTCAAGAAACTTATTTGTTCTTGTTCCGAAGAATGCTTTGTCATAAAGCATCTTTATGGTTTCAACAAAGATAGATCACGCAAATGGTGGAATGTCAAGATGCTCCAAAGTTGTTGATAAATCTTGATGCAACTATGGACAAAGACAACTATCAAAGTCATTTGCATACATACAAGGCATTTATTCAAAAGAAGAGAAGAAGATGGAAAGTAAAGTAACAACTTCTCAAGTCCAAGAAAAGGCACGTGAATGTGGAAGATTTTGGAGAAACTTGAGGGGCAAGCGGGTTGAGAATTTTGGTAACTTGAGTCTTGTGGATATGTACACACATTGTAGGCAATCATATGAGCAACCAAATGCTGAAAAAGGCCATTTTATGGTTCGCTGCCATGTATGATCTCTTTTTTTACTATTGAGGATGTATGCGGTGGGCTTGAAAAGTTGGCCACTCACAAAACTACAGATCTTCAAGGTACCAGGCCGGAGATGATCAAATGGACGGTTGATTTTACCCATGAGTGGATGTGTAATATGTTCAACCTTGCACTTCAACATGGTATGCCTTATGATTGAAGTACTAATTGGGTTAAGCCTTTGCATAAAGGAGGGGATGTAAAGATTGTAAACAACTACCGGATTGTAAATTTGTTTGGGTGTATAATGGAGATGAAATTAAGTGATTGGGCCGAAGAGAATGACAAGCGTGCAAAAGGACAAGCGAGTTTTTGTCGATGCCATAGCACCATTAATCATCTTGTCACTTCTCGTGTTCTCATGGAGGAAAGTCGGTTAAAAGACAAGGAATTGCATTGTTGTTTTTGTGGACTTCAAGAAAGCCTTTGATATGATTCCACGTAACAATGTTTGGAGAAGGATGAAAGAACTCCAAGTGCCAACTGAGTTTATGCTTGCGGTTTTTCGAATCTATGAGAAGGTGATGTATCAATTGTGCATGCGAAGAGGAATTTCAAAAAAATTTGTAAGCGCTATTGGGGTTGAACAAAGATGTCCATTGTCACCAACTGTCTTTGGTCTAGACATAAATCAACTGAAACAAATGGTACTTGACTATAGGCTACTCTTCGAAGCCATCATGTATCACATAAAGAGTTTTATGTTTGGCTAATGGACCTCCGGAATCAGACCATCGGACCTTATGTATTGACTTTGCATATGGCGAAGCAACTAAGCATGATAATCTTAGCCAAAGGGAAGAGAAATTATCACAATGTATGGATTTCAAATGGGCACTAATGTACATTGAAATGGTTTAGAGAAGTTATGGATGACAAAGCTTCAATATGACGCACCATTGGAAACTAAATGGGAAGCTTTCAAGAAAGTAATTTGTTCTTGTACAAAAGAATGCTTTGACATAAAGCATATCCATGGTATCAACAAAGATAGATCGCTCAAAAGGTGGTCTGATAAAGAATTTCAAGATGCTCGAAAGTCCTTGATAAAGCTTGATGCAACTATGGACAAAGACAACTATCAAAGTCATTTTCATACATATGAGGCATTGATTCAAAAGAAGAGAAGAAGATGGAAAGTAAAGCAACAACTTTCTCAAGTCCAACAAAAGGCACGTGCATGTGGAAGATTTTGAAGAAAATTGAGAGGCAAGCGGGTTGAGAATTTTGGTAACTTGAGTCTTGTGGAAATGTACACACATTGTAGGTAATTATATGAGCAACCAAATGTAGAAAAAATACAATTTTATGGTTCACTCCCATGTATGCCCTCTTTCTTTACTATTGAGGATGTATGCGGTGGGTTTGAAAAGTTGGCCACTTGCAAAGCGGGAGATCTTCAAGGTATCAAACGGACTAATGATTTTACCCATGAGTGGATGTGTGATATGTTCAACCTTGCACTTCAACATGGTATGCCTTATGATTGGAGTACTATAAGCTTTATTATTCAAGGTCCGGGTCCCATAGTCATTATATGGCATGCTAATAAGCAGTAAAAAGTGTCCCATCAATTTCTTGGGCAAGATCAATGTGGGGGGGGGGGTGGGGGGGGGAATGGTAATATGAAAACCTATAGTACCATAGTGTGTGTATGTGTGTGTGTGTGTGTGTGTACCCGCCCTATCCGAGGCGCCATACACAATGGGTTGGTAGTAGGCCCATTGTGTATGGTCCTACTACCTAATAAGAGAAATGAGATTCTCTTTTTTATAATGTAACCCCAGCCAGTTATGATGGGTGAGAGCCTGTATGATAGTGTTACAGATCTGATTTCTATTAAACCTGTTAAGGCAATACTTTTTTATTAGCAAAAAGACCTCCTCCCAAGCAAGGGAAGAGGAAGAATAGCAAATTAAGTGTAGTAGGCAGATACAAGAGCTAATAGCAGCTTTGTAGGGCCTATTGCTGTTCTTTTTAATGAATTCAATGAGTGGCAGATTAAGGAGATCCCTTTTCCACACAAACCTAAGATCATACCCACCAACAGATGGGGTGTGAAGGGATATTGAGAGGTTAAGAAATTGGACAGATGTGCAGAAAGCCCCATTGGGTGTGGTGGTCTTATGGAGAGAGGTAGTTCAACTTTTAGGCAGTGAGGGTAAATCAGACAAATTTCATTGGGGAAGTCGTTATTGTTGATACTTAGTAGGTCATCCATGTATCTATAAGTATGTTTGAACTGTGGAAGTTTATTCTTGTAGGTTTCCATGGTCTTGAGACACCACCTGTATTCAAAGAAAGCAAGGTAAATATTTACACATAAGTGGAGAGCATGAAAAACCCATGGGAATGCCAAGGCATTGGTTAAAGCAAAGACCACCTGAAACAATAGTGCAGTTATTCAGCAACCAGGAGATGTAAGAGCAGAGCTAGCTTCATTAAAGTGTATGGGGTGCACGGAGTGAGATAAGTGAATCCACCTAGGTTTTTTGGAAAGAAAGATGTAGAAAAACTTCTTATTTTTAGCATTGGAAAAAGTCAATTTTATCACCTTGGCAAGAAGAGCCTTAAGGCCAAGATCCCCATTAAGGGTAATATTTTTGTAACATTGTGTGATGTCAGCAGTAAAGATGTGGAAGATATGTTGAGGAACGTTAAGTGAAACCTCCGTAGAGTTTTTAGTAAGCCAAAAGGGATTATACTGGACATGTAAGAAGTCCTGGAAGATTTTCTGTTTAGTGGCACAAATGAGCTCAAATTCAGATAAAATAAGGTCAAGGAAAAAGGTAATATCCTTGGTGATATCAGTAAAGATACAATTGGAGGTATCATATATCCACATGAACTTATGTTTATGGATTTTATAAGTGGGAAAAAGCACTGGTAGCTTAGTGTTCAGCAATGAGTAGCCTAGCAGTCCTAAGTGTTTAGAAATTTTATTGGAAATAGTCTGAGGTGTAGTATTAATATGACAATATTCCTTACTAGTTACTCGATTACGAGCGGCTTTCTAAGCCAGGTATTTGCAAACAATAGTGGGACAGTTAGAGCTTTTGTCAAACCCGACAACAAACCATTTATCAGAGATCTTTTGAAAATCAAGATTTAGCTGAGAAGTAAGCCAAGAGTCTTCAGATGATAACCATTTATTAGGAAGTTGTGAAATTTTACGAAGGAAGCATTCCTTCACTACTTCCCTTAAGTCCGGTAGGACTGTCACCTCTAGTCGGAGAGCACTGACAAGGTCAGTGAGATAGCTTAGTATAGCTGATAAGGCAAGGTATGGGTTTTTAGAAAAGTTAGGTATATGATTCAGCCCTTTGGCCAAAATTCTACGTATTTTAGTATTTTTAATAATGCTAAGATCACAAGTGCAAACATGGTTATCAAAATCCTCAAAATTTCTGCAAAAAGTGGTAAACTGAACACATGTACAATGAGGGACAGAATCCTGCCAAAGAAAGTCATTATTATAGATCAACCTTTTTACAGGATGATGATATTTTCATCCTATGAGTATATTTTCGAGAAGTTTGTGATTACCAAAAAATAGATCAAAGTACTCACAAAAAAGATTTTTTGCTTGAATCCAATCAAGGAGTACATTGCAAAAGAGACAGTGTATGTAGATGAAACCATTTTCCGGATCCTTTTTGTTGAGAGTTCTTCTTCTGCAAGGGCTTGTAGCAACCTGCAATACACCCATGGGTTAAAATTCAGGGAAGTTCTTGATGGGGGGAGATCTGCCTCTTCCTCTTGTAAAGCTACAAATTTTTCCTCGGTTAGAGGATGAACTAGGTGTTAAGAAGGAAGTGAAGGAGTTGGGAGTCATCAAAGAGTTAGCCCTTTTGAGAGCAGGGGAGTCATCCTCATCAATACAAGGTTTAAGAACACTAGTGATGAGCTTAACACCTTTAAAGTTAGCATAAGTTGTTAAGTAAATGCCAGGTTCATCAGCTTTTAACTCCTTCATGATATCATGCATAAGTCCACGGAAGATGTTGAAGGCAATCTATGCAATTACAATCTACTTAGCCTGGCCACCTAACCAAGAGCAAATGAGGGAAAGATGAAAGTCCACAGGTTTCTCCGGGAACAGTAAGTCCAAATGGTTGAGATTAAACCAGATGGCATAATCAAACCACATGATGCTGGATTCACAAGAGGCTTTAGGGCTAAGAAATATGCAGGCACATTTTACATAAGGACAAAAGACATTCCAGATGGACTCTGTGTAAAAATCAGGGTTACTCTTTGCGAATTCCATGTTTCCTTTGGTACGGATGTACAAGCCTGTATTTGAGGGGCACTTGGAGTGGTTGATGAGATTGAGGTTGAAGGGTGCTTTGATGAGCTCACCTTTATCCAAGAATTGCCCTCCTTTAAGAATCTCGAGTTTGCAATCTTCCACAGTAGAGGCAGGGAGGTTGGCAAGGTAAACCCAGGTCTCACTTAAAATAGGAGCTAAGAAAGCTTTGTTGGACAGGAACCAAAGCTGATGGTCAACCCCTAGGGATTCAATTTCAATTTGTCTCATAGGCAAGACATGAAAAACTTTAGAGATTTTTGGCACCATCTCAAGGAGGTTTGAGTCATTGAGGGAGAAAAGATTACTCTGAAGTTCCTTAACAGCGTCAAGGGCTGCACTATCCCGACAAAAGATACCACCAGTTTGTGGAATAGAAGGAGTGGCTGGTGCGCAGACAAAAGAGGGATTAAGCCCACATAACTTCTTAAGAAAGTTAGACAGATCTGCACCAGAGGAGGAGAACAGAGCAAGCTCTTACTGATACTGTGAGGATAATAGAGGAAGTTGGGCAATGTATTGGGAAATTAAATTTACTCCTTCCATGGAGTCTTTGTCCAAAGTTGCTAAAATCTTAATCATTAAATGACAGCATATGTAAGACACATAATTTTTTGTCAGAGGTAAGTGCCAAATCATAAATTAGTTGCGAAGCATCCAAGCTGCTAATACATCTGAGAACAAGAGAAGTGGCCACTGAGAGGGGCTCTGAGGTCAGTTCCAATCCTTGTGAGAGAGCAAGAGTCTGCAAAAACAGTGAGGTGAGGTTCACTTATATTTGCCATAGTAGGTAATACAATCTTTGGCCTTCCTAGAGGGGAAAGTTCTAGTTCTAACTGCTAAGGCATTCTTTGGTTTACGGTCCTTAAGGTAAAGCTTAATCTATTCAAGAATCTTTGCATGATTCTCAGGGTTGTGATTAGTGCTCATGCGAGCTGTCATTCAATAGGGTAAGCAGTCCTGAAAAGGGAACATAGTCAACATAAATAGAAGTATAAAACAAAACTTGTAATATCTTTGGGCCTGCAAACCTTCAACTGGCAAAGTCAAAGACTATAGTAGTCGTGAGCAGGGAACCAAAAAAAGAGTCTAAAAGGGACCATCTAACACTAGTCAAACCGATTGATTTTACTAACACTATCAAGAACCGACACACGTTTATCAAGGAGTGCTATTAAAACAACATCGTAAATTCAATTAATTGAGGTTAAGGAGTTTAAGCTACTTTTACAAAAGCTAGGCCAAATTAATTTAGTCTGCCCTTAGTTCGAGCGTCCTTCAATACTTGGTATTGATAATTGGAATGCTTTAAATGATTTAGAAGATGAAAACAACGACAAAGCTTCCTTTGTCTGCAAAAGTTTCTCCTTATTTGCTTTCTTTCTTGCTTCAATTTTCTTAATATTTTCAAATCTCCTGTGTTCTTTGCTGTCAAGAACTTTCTAAGCTCTTCTCTTAGTTTCGTCCTTCTGTTAGAGATGGCAGCGAAGTTTTTGTGTCACACTTCACTCATATGTAGCCTTTGAGTTATGTCGGGCTTCAATTCCTCCCTGCCTTCAAGCCTCCTTTCTTCATGCCCTCGAGCCTCCTTCTTGCTCTCCTTCATACCCTCGAGTCTCCTTCTTGCTCTCTCTCTCTCACACACACACACACACACACACACACACACACACACACACACACACACACACACACACACACACACACACACACACACACACACACACACACACACACACACACACACACACACACACAGAGAGAGAGAGAGAGAGAGAGAGAGAGAGAGAGAGAGAGAGAGAGAGAGAGAGAGAGAGAGAGAGAGAGAGAGAGAGAGAGAGAGAGAGAGAGAGAGAGAGAGAGAGAGAGAGAGAGAGTCTTCTCCTCGAGGTCGAGGTTGAGAGAGAGATCGAGCCTTTCTCACCAAGGGAGAGAGAGAGAGAGAGAGAGAGAGAGAGATTCTTCTCCTTCTTGCTCACCCTCACGTTCCAATCTCCCATGCAATAGCCCTAAAACCTCATTCTATATAGAGCAACCCCCCCTCCCTAAGCAACGACGGCGCCGTCATTGCTAGGGAGCATAAAAACACCCTCTTGCTGATGTGGCATGCCAACATGAAGTTGAACGAAACTTGGCGATTGGGGCCGATTAGGAGCGCCATGGGTCCCTAAGTAGAACTCCCTTCTTGCACGTCGCAGTTGGAGCATCACAGAGGCCGCCGCAAGCTTGTTCCTCTCTCCCCTGCGCCTTGCTTGCTGCCTATGTGCTTTCTTTCTTTATTTTTCTCCCTTCCCACACATTAAGGCCATCTAATTCGACCTTGGGCGGCCACCTCAATGGTGCTCATGGGCGGCCTTGTGTTTATGTCCGGCAAAAACCTCATCACATTGGACATATATATATATATATTGACCAAGGCATTGCTTGCTTTATTTTCACCTTCAACAACATCGTGAACTTTGTTGCCCATTTTAATGTCCGTGATGGTCACACAGGTCTTCAACATGGATGTATAGGTGATTGCATTTGTGAAAGGTCTTCTCTTTGCATGCTATAAAAGCATCTCAAGGCTTCCATGCCGTAGCTATGTTGAATGCACCGCAAGAGACGCCATTACTTGTTCTTTCTAAAGTGCACCACATTCGTCATACATATCAATTAAGGCATTGCTAGGCATATCCCATAATCAAGGCATTCTGAGTGATGAATTTCCGAATAATAAAACAAACTATCCGTAACTTAATCTGCCTCAATGGATGAGGCTGAGAAGGAGGAAAATGGTGGGAAAATCACGAGGTCCTTCATATAAGCTGAGATTTAATATTGAACAAGCTACTGACATCAGGAAGATACTTGAGGAACCCATTCTGAATAGTAGGGTGGAGTTTACTCTAGGTGAGATCGTAGGTATTGCAAAGCGGGGATTTCATGACAGTATTATTGATCTCAAGAACATGAAGTGCCAAATATTGTATGGGCTTGAAAACGACCCAACCAAGACACAGGAGGTGCATAGCATTTATGAACAAATTGAAGCTATTATGGGTAGTGTTAATGAAGAAGAACTAACTGAAGATGAATGGGAAAGTATAGTGGACAACAATGAGCTTCCAAGATGGGTAAAGCATGTCAGATTCCATGAGGATGAGTATGGAAAAGACATACCTCGTAGTCATTTTACACAAAATCATTGGGCCAAGGCTACTACTGAAACTTTGGTAAAGGTAGGTGATTCGAAAGAGCCGGTTGTTGCATTGGTAGATCATGGGTCAGAAGTAAACCTATGTCAAAGAACTTGTTTTTGAAAGGAAAGTGGCATGTTGATGTGGAACATGGGTGGCGTATCCGAGCTGCCAATGCACAATCAGGGGATTTGTATGGTGCATGCCCTACTGTTAAAATAACCATAGGGGATGTAAGGGATGAAAAAATGTTTTTAGTACATGGCATTACGATGGTGAGGATGGAGACCAAGGTTTTGGATGATGGATCCGCGTATGCTAGAATAAAAAATCATGATGGTAAGAAAGCAGTTCAATTTCTATTTGTTTGTGTGGATCGTGCTAGGAACAGGGATACATTGAGAGATCATCCATTAACAAAGTTGACGAAAGAGTTCAAAGATAACAAGGGTTTTCGTGATTTTTCCCAAGTGCCATTGTAAAGCGGGGTGCTTTGGAGGAGAAATCGTTGACAGCAGAGGTCTACAAAGAGACTTTTTCTTCAAGATTTCTAGGATTGGCTTCAGAGGGTTCGATATCTTACAAAAAATTCAATGATTTGTGCAAATGGGAGAGGAAACATGTTTGTGATGTCCAAGGCATACTTCAAGGATGTGAAATACTGGATCCAAATGAAGCAATTTCAGGAGTTTTTGAAGAATAGGCATTTGTGGATACAATGGGAGAATTGGATGCATTCATACAATTTAATGGTCAAGCTGGGGTAAATATGGTTAAGGTAATTCTCTTAACATGTATGATTTTATTTTGCAATTCAAAGAAGAGTTAGATGTAGAAGAGGTACAAGTGAATACAAAATGCAAAATAGTGGCAAAGAAGGTCAGTGGCCATTCCATTGTCAAAGAGAGTGATACAATTATGGAGAAAGCATCTCTGCAACCTATCCTCCGAGATCCAGGTAAAATTGGTCACTCATTTACTAAAGAAACTCTACAGGAACTGAAGACTGGTGATGCAGATTTTCTAAATCGAGAAGAGATAGAATGTTTTTGAGAAATGATAAAGAAGCATGGGAAAGATTTTTCTTTCCAACCAGGTGAGATTGATTGTGTTCATCCTAGTGTTGTAGCTTCTATGGTGATATTTACTGTTCCGCACTTGCCTTGGAATTTACGGCCTATTCCTATTCCGAAGGCTCATCTTCCTAAGTTGGTTGAATTGCTAAATGAGAAGATTAAGATGGGCATTTTGGAGGCCTCTTGTGCTCCTTACTCTAACAGGTGGTTTACGGTTCCCAAGAAAAATGCATTGACGTTTATACAGGATATGCAACCAGTAAACAAGGTAACTATCAGAAATGTTGGAACAGGTCTAGTGGTTGATGAATTTGTGAAGGCCTTTGCAGGTAGAGCTATCTATTCTATGGGAGACTTGTATTCGGGCTATGATCAATTTCAACTGGCTATGAAAGTAGGGATCTAACAACCATGCGTACTTCTTTGGGATTAGTAAGAATGTGTACCTTGCCATAGGGTGCAACTAATTCAGTTGCACACATAATGAATGGGATGAATAAAGTGTTGCGGGATTTCATTCCCCAGGACTATGCCTGTTATTGATGATGTGCCGATAAAAGGGTTAAAAAGACGAAGCCAAGGATAAGAGGAGGTGCAGAGAGTTTGTGGCTAACCATATTCTTGATTATGACAGGATATTATCAAGGCTTGAAGAGGTCAACCTTACACTCTCAGGCCAAAAGTCTATGTTTGGGGCAAAACAAGTCTTGATTGTGGGCCACTTATGTGGACCATGTGGTAGTAGACCCAGACCCGTCAAAGTGGATGCTATGTGCAACATGGTTAAGTGGTAGTTTGGCCCTTATGTGGTCAAACATGCTTTTCCTAATGCTACCTTTAAGTTATGCGAATTGGATGGTACATAGCTAAAGGTTCCAATTACAGGAAAACATGTCAAAATGTACAAGAAAAGGGATATAGAGCTTTGAATTGAAGGTTGAGAATTCTACGTATTTGCAAATAGGGATTTAGATGATGAAGGTGCGTCTTCTGATGACGATGTCGCCTTGGAGGACTTTTAAAGATTGACACATACCGAAGGATGTGTAGGTTTAGAGGGGGTGGATGTCGTGCCACTTTGTGGGCACGGGGTGAAAGATGCAAATCTGCATAGTTATTCGAGGTTTTGCCAACTTATGAATAATGTTAACAGTTGCTAGGTGATCAAGAAGCAGCGGAGATGTATGATTTCTGTAGTTTTGTAGGCCAAAAAGGGCTCCATATATGGCCGACAGGGTGGTGAGTGAACATTGTTTGAGGTGTTACTTTTTGGTCTAGATATGTAGAGCTTGAAGTGTTCAAGGAACAGGTCCAGACGGCTCGTCAAACAGAGCTGTAGATTGCAAGATATTTGAGTTTGAAGTTGAAAGTGATTGCAAATCCAAGATGGATGGGCCAAGTGACGCTAGGCAGTCCAAGCCAGTTGGGATCTATGGGTGTGTAGTGCTTGATTTATGAAGCGTTTCGGTCTTTTTAGATCGTCAATCGGAGTCTTGGATGCCAAGATACGGCTGGTTAAATTTTTGCATGGGGCCAGGTTTGAGCCAGGTTGGTCGCCGCGGTCGGTGTGCATTCTGAGGATTTTGGAGGTTTGTCGGGCTTTTAATGCAAAATACACGACATATGAAGGCCAGAGGAAGTGACAACGAGTCAATCGGGAATCAGGTCGGTCAAATAATAAAGTTTGAAAATGATGGCAGTTGTCGGTCACGTGGCAGCAGATGGGTTTTCCAATTTTTAAGTGTGTCGTTCGAGGGCCCAAAAATTTCCAAAGGCGTCAAGGTTTGCACAAAATGGAAGTTTGGAATGCGATGTTTTGATGGCACTTTGTGGTGTGAGAGTCGGAGCTTTGAGTGGAAACTGGCAAGTAGTTGAAGTCGAAGGGAAAATTTTTGCTTTAAGAAGGTCTTTGTGAGGCTTTGGGAGCCTTGGAGGGATGCTTTCTTTTGGGGCCGTCACATGGTGGAGGCGTTCTACCCCATATGCACAACAAAATGGCTAGTGATGTGGATATATAAGCAGCACTGCACACCACTTAAAGGCATCAAAGCTTGGTGTGAAGCTCTTAGCTATGGCGTTAGTGAGTTGTGGCCGCCCGCCCTGGCGCTGCACTGTGATAGTGGCGGCCCTATGGGCTCGCGCGCTGGCGGGGGTTGTTGGAATAGGTGGTGCTAGTTCAAATGCTGACATGGCAAGACGGTGTGGAGGAGATGTTCCCACGCCTTTGGGCCAAAAACATCTTTTGTGAGGGAAAGTGGGAGAACCCACGACGCCGTCGATGCCCCGATTAAGAGGGAGAGCATGTGGGAAGTTTGGGGGCAAGCCAGGGGCCGAAAATAGGAAAAAGACCGTCACACGCCAAGGAAGGGAGGGCTAAAAATAGGAACAGAGGAGCCAAAAATAGAGATAGGGGCTCTCACACGCCCTAGAAGGGCAATTTTTGGACAGTTTGTTGGGAGGAGAGCTATTGAAGAGAGCAGAGAAGGAAGAGAAAGCAGGTTTTTTTTTTGGAGAACTCGGGGCTGGAGAGCCGAGGAAGGAGGAGGAGAAGGCTATTCCTTTTGCTCAAGGTGGACGAAGAGGAAAAGCAGGGTTTTTGGGAGGGTAGAAGGAGACCAACACACACTCTCTCTCTCTCTCTCTCTCTCTCTCTCTCTCTCTCTCTCTCTCTCTCTTTCTCAAGAGCTTGATGCAACGAAGGGGAGCAAACAGGTGAAAGAAGAAGGGAGTTTTTGGAAGCTCTCTTGAGCTCGCTAAGAAGAGGGATTTTGAAGAGAGGGAAGCACGAGAAGGGCTAGGCACGATGAAGTTTTTCTGCCAAGATGTGGATTGCTTCCATCGGGTTTGGGTTATCTGAATAGGGTATTTCAAATCAGCAGGCATACTGACATTGGCGTATGCAACCAATTGTATCAAGGGTTCCAGATATCTGTTTAGTGGAAGTTTCCTCTATTTTCCAACTTGACTAAGTGTTAATATCTGGTCTAAGTTGGACTTTAGCCAATTAACTCTGTTTGGATCTATGTTAATCTCTTGCAATTCTCTCTAAATGCCTCTATATCATCTTATCAACACTAAATTAGCCCTAGCCACACTAGTTTCCCTTGGTTTGCACCTAAATTGCATCTCCATCTACAGCTAGAAGCTCGATGCTTTCCCGATCGACCCTGGAGAGACGCACACTCCGAGAGCGTGCCTACCCATGCCTTCCACACCTGCTTTAACACTTAGTCATGCATTTGTTAGCATACATACCATTGCTTGTGTCATTTTCCATGGTTGACACACTTTGGATGCACCATCATTGCCCGAACCCCTTGTTGAACATTCATGTTTAACCAAAAAACTTCTTTATATGTCAAAATTTGCAAAACTAGACAACACTATGAGCAAACCAAAAAACACTATCATATATACAAATCCTTGCACCTCCTTCCTACTGCCAAACCTCAGGTGGATTGCCCCACCCCCTACATAATCTATCCTCCTGGATCAAACACCTGACATTGATCTCTTCCATCCATCTGCACCACCCTCCAGTAGTGCTTCACCCAAGCACATAGCCATCATGCACACAATAAGCCCATATCACTTTTACACTTCTTTGAGCAGGACCCTGTGCCTATCAACATACTTGGCTCTACTAGCAAATCATATGAACCAACAAATGCATCTGATCCTCCCTCCCAACCATGTAAAGCATAGATCCTCTCAAGGGAACCCCATTTCTGACGGAGAGCACACTGCACATTTGCACTTAAAAGCATACTTCTCAACCATGAGTCACATACCTCTTTTGAAAGCTTGGACACATCCTAGGAATCTCCTTCATCTACCATGGAGAACCCCTACTGCATTGATTCCACCATTGGTGCCATGTTCTTCTTCACTTACTCTTTGAGCTCAATTCCAGCATCATTAGGTTCTTTATCATCAATTGGCCCTTCAAAATCAACCAGCACCATCACCTCGTCAACTTCATTTGCCTGCTCTTCCACTCCATCCTCAACCAGAGAAGATAGAGAATCATCCTCTATCGCACTGCCCTGGTCTCCTTCCATAGCCATTTTGCTTTACCTTTCATGGCAAAACTCCATACTTGCTGCACCACTGTAGCACATTCCACAGTAACTTTCACCAGCATAGTCATTAGCATGGCACCGCATAGAATTTTCACCTGCATGTCCACTTTTGTAGGTCTGGACTCCTCCGCTTGGACTTCATCAAGCACATTGGTTGGTACCTTCTCTTGCTCCTCCAACACAACTTCCAAATCTTTATCCACATGCGGAAGATCGAAGTCCTCATACCTTGAGGATGAATCGGTTCCCATGTCGTATCTGCATCTATAGAACAACTATCATCTGTTTCCGGTATCTTCTTCCGTCTCAAGCTCTGGAATTTTCTCTACCTTTACCACCTCAACTTTCATATGCAAAACACACTTTTTGATCTCTAGCCCTCACCGATGGAGTTTGACCAGCCATACCGGAGTTTGCATGTGCTTCTTCTACCCGATCTAGAACCGCTTGTACTTTTTCCACCAATGGAGATTCTCTACGCGGCATCGTTGGCATAGAAACCATCCACCTCTTTGCAACCATAGAACCTTTGGTTCCCCTTGCATTGGCACTTCTCTTTGCATCAACTTGGCTTCACTTCAACTGCTTCAATTGGCCTAGGCACTAGAACGTCTGACAGACCTTGCCGAGCTTCACGCTTCTTCAAAATCTTCTTTGTTTGGCCTCTTGCCAAATTTTCCGCTTCTGCATACATCAGCGGTCCATCCGCTTCGGCTTATCTCACACATCCTCATGCAGAAAATCCAAAAGCTTACTCAATTTCAACTAATCAACACTTTGTGCAGTTAACTCCATCAGTTGTCTCCAAAGGGCTTCAAATTCCCATTCAAATACTCAAAAATCTCCATCCATGATTTGCTTCAGATCATCAATCTTCCACTTTACTTCATGCAATTGCATATCCGACACATATTGACATCAAAAAGCCGCTTCAAACACTCAAAAACCTCCATCCAAGCTTTGCTTCAGAACATCGAGCTTCCACTTTACTTCATACAACTGCACATCCAACACATATTGACATAAAAAATCCTCTTCCAAAGCTATCCAGACCGCCTTTTCTTCATCTTGTAAACCGTCATAACATCCTTCGCTTTTCCACGAACCAGCCGTGGAAAAACTTGAAACATGCCTTCTTCGCTCGATAATCTGTTCTCTAGCACAAATAGACCATAATCCTGCAACTAGGTTTTTGCATCTTCCACCCCCGTGAAAGTAGGAAAACCCTAAAATTGCCTTCAAATAGAGCAATCGGATGCTCCTCAGTGGGGACATCAGAAGATGGATAGGGGGAAAGGGGAACACACCTAAAACACAAACATGATGCCTCTCTATAGCCCAGGATACTCATTGCACCCCAATCCACTAGAGCTCGCCTTCAAAACTCAATACAAACCACATGCAAACCATTGTTTGCAACATATCAATGTATGCACGCTTTGCATCACCAACTGACAACACACCACACCAATCTTTCCCGTATACAACCTTCACACAGCACACACCACTCTCTCTTACACACAAAGAGGCCCAAGGAGGCACAGACATCTCACACACTAGCACCGGACAATTGGAGTAGAGAAAAGAAGAGAAGAGGGGAAGAAATAGCACACAAATTGGCTATAGTTTGCTTCAATTTTGACATGAAACTCTGATACAACACGGCTCCGTCGATACAACATCGACGAGCGCAAAAACACCTTGGCAATTCTTGGCCCTTCACCTTCCTGTAGCTCTCCTTGCTAAGAGCACAAAAAAAATCATTGCATTGGTGCCCTCATTGGCCCTAAATCAATCCCTGGCTTCTCCTCTGAGCTTGCCCAAAACTTCCCTATGGAGAGCTCCCTGTTGAGCCTCTCCAAAACGAGCCTCCCAAAGCTGCAATAAGGTGGTCCCTTTTGGGCATGGGCCTATGCCCCTTCTATTCTTATCCAAAAAATGCTTTTTTTGGCCTTTTCTTGCATGTGAAGGCACCCTATTTCTGGCTCTTGCTTGCACCCCAATACTCCACATGATCCCTCTCTTATGAAGCACCTCGAGAAGCAATGATGGCACCGTCATTTATCTCTCCACTTACCTTCAAACAATATTGCCCATAGAGGGCGCAAGAACCCGTGCCAACTGTTTGCCACATCATCATTGACAAACACGGCCGCCCAACGGAACTGCGGGGTCATACCAACACTAGATAGTGATGACGTTGCTGATGCACATGCCAGCAACAACCAGAGCCGCCAACGGGCTGCCACCCAGTGCCCACAAGCATGCCACCATTTCCAAGAGCTCACAAAGCTCACCCTTTCAACCTTGATACCAATATAGACGCCCACTCTTGCCTATATACCACGTGCTGCTAGCTCTTGATGTTGCATGTGGGACAATCCCATGGTCACATGGCAGCGTGAGCCCGTCCAATTTCAAAATAAAACCCTTGAATTTCATTAAAAAAAATCCTTTTCAGTGCCCCAATTGATCTCCAATGACTCCTTGTCAGGGTATCAGTTTCCCTTTCCCCTCTTATCAAGCCACAAAGTATGCCCATGTTGTCCACCTTGATCCCCAAAATTTGCACCATCCTTCAAATTCTATGTGACCACAAGCCATCAATCCAAAAATCGTGCAACGTCATCTGACACCACCACAATAGTTGCTGCCCCTGAACTTTGATTATCAGCATCTCCCCGCTCCGAGCTCTGATTGATATGTCATAGATTCCTATGGCCTTCTCATGCCATATAGTCTCCACACAAACATTGGTGACGCTTCAAAAACCTCAGATGGCACACCGACTAGGCAACCAAACTGGCTTAGAACCGAGACTCTGATTGACGATTTGAAAAGACCAACATGCTCCAGATGATGATCTCTACACATCTATCCATCGATATCAGCTTTGACTACCTGTCATCACCTGCCATGTCTGTCTCAGATCTGCAATGCACTCTAGCTTCAAACACCCATATCGCACATCGTAGCGCCATTTGATGAGTCATCAAGACTTGCTTGTAGACCACTCCAAGCTCTTTATCATGAATAAAAAAACCAAAACTTTCAAACACCTTCACTTGACATCCCATCTGGCCTATCTGGAGCCCATTTGGCTTAGAAAATCACATAAAGCATACATCTCTGCTGCCACCTACCTACCCACGCCTTCCACACATGCTTTAGCACTTATTCATGCACTTGTTAGCATATATACCAATGCTTGTGCCCTCTACTAGGGTCAACACACTTTGGCTGCACCATTGTGGTAAGGTGCTTTCCTAGATAGGGATATACGCCTATGTTGGCTCGACTGACCCCAAGGCACAAATCTAGCTGAAATTTAAGTGTCCACACAATACTTCATCCCTCCCCCCTTGACACTAATGGAGCCAAAGCTGAATCAATGCATAAACACTTGAATGCAAGAGAAATATGTGATTTTCTAGTATCCTGCAGTGCACACAAGCCAAAAAAAACCAAAACGAGGGATGGCCACAAGGGCGTGTAGATCAACCAAATAGGGACCCCCGTTTGGCTTATATGCATGCCCTTCCCTTTTTCTTTTTGTGGCCTTGTGTTCACTCTAGGACCCTAGAAAAGCAAATATTTTACTTGAATTCAAGTGTTCATGCACAATTACACCCCCTTCCCCCTTGACACTGGTGGGCCCAAAGGTTGTACAATAGACACACATCATTTAACTTTAAAACATTAAAAAGCTAAAGAGCTAAAATGATTTTGGACATAGAAGATACAAAAATCTGAATCCTTTAATCATTAACAACAATTTTGGATACAAAAGTAGGGTGAGTAATTCAAAAAGATAAGTTTTACTTCGGATAATGCTCAAAGTCTTGTCTCAATCGACACGCAGGTTGCATGTCCTTTGGTTGAATAGTCACTCTCTTTGCATGTATCGCACAAAGGTTTGTATTGTCTAGCACAGAAATGATGTGGACCTTTGAAGCTTCTTAAATTTCCTCCATCACAATTACTTGCATTCTATATTGATTTCCATAGCTTTTGAGCACCTCCTTCACTGTGCGAGCAAAGGGGGCTCGTTGAATGAGAAACTCGGTTGTCTTCTAATAGTGCCATATTTTTGCAAATGTCTTTGCAATTTTGCAATGATGCTGGGGTTGTTTGGGGGCACTTTCACATTTATTGGTGGGTAGCACTTGGGCTTCTTAAAAAACTTAAATTTGTGGCAATTTACATGCTTCACCACTGGTGGTGTCACCTCCTTCGGCTCCTCATCATCCTCTTCTCTCCTTGCCTCCCGATTTTGTGTTACAGGGAGAGCTCCTTGCCCACGAGTAGTGTCTTCCCACCATTGGCACCCTGTGTGTGAGTGGTATCTCACCACGCTACCATGGTGGCTCTGTCTCTTCTGACTCATTGTCTGTATGTACCACTCGATTGTTGGCGTGGCGACTGTTCCTTGTCACTTGAGGATGATGATTCCAATTCTTCTTATCGCCATCGTTTGGTGTATTTCTTGAATATTTGGCGTGGTGCCTATTGTGCTAATTGATGTTGCAATTGCTGCTCATGGATACTGGCTCATGAACCCGCGATGAGTCCATTCCCCACCTACCTTGCCCAGAGCTCGAGGAGCCTAGGTGTTCGGGGGCATTTTCTTTTGTTTTTGAGACACACTGAATTCTTGCAACCTTGGAGAGTGTTTTTGTTAGCAGACGGATGCTCTTTGACAGTTTGTTTGGTACGCACAAGGGTATGGTGGACGCTCATATGTGGAGAAGAACCAAGTGACAAGTGAGTGGATCTTATATTTATAAGGGTCCATTTTATAAGAGCCAATTTAGAAGGGCCCTTTTACATTATAATTTTCTTTAGAAAGCTATTATTTTTTTTAAAGGATTCCCCCAAACTTTAATAAAAGTAAATGCACAGAAGAGTAGTTATTAGCATCGAATCCACCTCGACCCTTGCCGGACTGAAAGACCATAGGGAGATAAACGTGCTCATAACCACCCAACCTGCCTATATATAGGCCCTTGGCCCCCTGGCTCTTAGCTACATATAGCTCCTGTACTGCATGTGTATCCATTGGCCCTTGGCCAGGACCGTGCCCTCCTATAGTCCTACCCTTGGCATGACATTACTCCCCCTTGGAGAAGCGTTTTCATCTGCAAAAACAAAAGTGGTAGGATCTTCATATGAACACTAATGTTTTCCATAGTGGCATCCCTCAAGGAGCCAGTTGTTTGTTCGACCGTGCCCTCCTATAGTCCTACCCTTGGCATGACATTACTCCCCCTTGGAGAAGCGTTTTCATCCGCAAAAACAAAAGTGGTAGGATCTTCATATGAACACTAATGTTTTCCATAGTGGCATCCCTCAAGGAGGCAACTGTTTGTTCGATCAAAACACGATTCTGTAAGAATAATCATCTCAATATTGCACATTGTTGTCCATTTGCAACCCTCTTGTGTTACCGATTCCAATCCAATCATAATGTGTAGACTCCATTTAGAATGCACATGAGCATGCTAAACGAGTTATCACAACAAAGATATACCCAAAATAGCACCTTTTTTCACTTTCGATAACCATCTTGGTGAGCATGAAAGATCCACAAGCACTCAAACCGAGCCATGACCTCTATTGGTGATTGGTAGATCAAAACATAATCTCATAGAGATATTGCACATATAGTGCAAAAATTCTTCATAGCACTAATGTGATGAATATGCATGCCGCTCCAAATTAGCGTTTGCTAAACACTAGGGCCCATAACACCTAGTGTGCATGCATTTAGCAAAAAACAGATCCCAACCTATATATACATGATCATCGTTGCCAATACTTATGGCGAATGTGATGCTCTTAGCACACATCAAAGAGGAATGTAAATAGTTCTAAAAAGAAATTAAATACTTTCTGCTGCAATCATTTGCAAGCCTTGTTGAAATGTTTGAACCATTGAGTAGCGTTAAATGGTAACCTTGCATTTGCACTACATTTCTACTTAAATGTATATATTTTTATCAAAGTTTTAACCTAGTGTTCATTCTCTCTTTCCTTAATAGCCTTTTTCCATACAAACACCTTACCCTTATTAGATCTTTATGCATTTACATCATATTTCTCTCTTCATGCTGAATGTAAATAGTAAACTTAATTCTACTCTCCTAGTTTTTTTACTGCATATTCTTTTAACTAATTATCTTTACTAATTTAAATAGCTATCTACATCCCATAATTTGTAAATAAATAATTTATGGGCACTTATCTTACCCATCTTCTCTCAAGGGTAGGGTTAACCTTGTAGGCCTTCCCTTCCCCACCACTATGTGACCCAAGTCTTGGATCATTTACTTGTGTTGGTCAACAAATCTTAAATATAATATATATCCCCAATAAATCAAACTTTATTGGAGCCTACCTCATTTGTTTAAGGTGGATTCCCTTTTGAAAAAAGCATGCTACACCTTGGATGCATGCTAAAGGGGCCCCTACAAGGAGACTTGGTTCAAAAGGTGTTTTGGATGCATTTTGAACGCCTTAGCTCGTGGGTATACTTGAGGAACACTCCAAAATCAGCTTAAACACTTTGAGAAGGTCAACTTTGCCTTTTACAGCACCCAATTCTGAGTTACAGGCTGAAAGTTATGGTGAAAACAAGGTGCTGCGGACACTATTACTGCAGGTCAAAGTTACAATCAGGTAAACCACAAAGGTGAAAAGTTTTCTTGACTTCTACAACATTCTAAAATACCAATGGGGAGTTAAAAACCACTTGCATGTGGAGGGGTCGGCTCAAGATGCTTCCAGAGACACAACAAACAAGATGGGGACACTCTGCAGGAGCCACTGGAGGGACATCATGGTGGGGCCCACATACATTATCAACCCTTATGGAGCCTCCACGACCTAAAATGCTATTTTTAATGAAAAAATAAGTCCCTTATTTGCATAATTGAAGGAATGGTCAAAAGGGAACCTAACTATGGTTAATCACCTACCCTAGTCAAGTTTAACCTAACCCAAGGTCTTGTACAGCTATAAATAGGCCCTTTGGCAAGCACAAAAATACACACGCCTACTCCATTGCTGCAAATAAGCTCCTCTAAGGTTAGGGAAGCCCTAATCTCTCTCTCCTCTTGTCTCCCTATCCATTTCCTAAGCTCGCTATCATAAGCGGCACCATAGAGAGAGCATCAATATGCGATTGCTACCATTCTCTTGCAAACATTTCTCTTACCATACTCATCCCTAAATAAGGATTATAGATTCTATATGAGAGCAAGGATATCAAGTTCAATGATCTATCTCACGGTTTGATCAACAAATTGTTGCAATTGGGGTGTCGTCGTCACACTTTTGCTCTAAACGCATGTAAAATTGGTAAGCATATCTTGGCAGCTTCTCATATTTTGTGCTCATTGGGTTGCTTGTTTGTTGAGAAAGTTTTTTGTGCACCATGGTGTCTATTTGCTTGGCTTCTCTCCTTATGTTGTGTGTAAGTAAGTCTTGGGGCTGCATAGATGAAGAAGAGCTCCCTATGCATGCCGCCTTATGTGTGTAAGTAGTCTCTTCTTTTGGGAAAGGAAAGGAGTTGTCAAGTATTTGTGCATTATGGTGTTTTGAGTTTTGAGGTTTTGTGCTTGCTTTTCTTAGAAGTATATGAGCACTAATATGGTGAAGGTCAATCTTTGCATATGAGTTTGTGCAGTGTTCAAAGGGATTGCTTAAGGAGTGTGTGTTGAATGGTTGAAGGGCATTTTGTGTTGAAGCACATAAGGAAGGTGTGAGTGTGTGTGTGTGTGTGTGTGTGTGTGTGTGTGTGTGTGTGTGTATATGGTTTGTTTTGGTTTCCTTCTTTCTCCATAAAAGAGGGTGGTGCCCCTAAGAAATATGCGCGTGTAGGGTCTCACGGAGTGGTTGTCTGGTGGGAGCCTTGAGTTGAGCCCCATCTCAAAAAATCCGCTCTCACCATAAATTATAGAAGGTGAAACAGTAATCACGTCTAGGTATAAACAATGAAACCTGTTTATTAACAATTCATAGCCTTGCTATATGCATAAAGAGCCATATGTAATGTTGTTTAGCTGCACTTGTACCTTAACAAGTCCGACAATTTCTGGCCACCAAAATTGCTCCTGATACATCGTGCTGAAAATGGTCTAGAAAACAGATTTGACCAGCACCTAGGGACTTTGTCGTGACACATACTCGAAATAGTGGCGCCAGTGTCTATCCAGAGACTCATATTCTCCACAGGTGGAATATGTCTCATGTATGGGTGTCTGAAAAAAGAACATCCTTTAAGTACAAGATGATGTACTTGTGCGTGGAGGTAACTGCAAACACTCTACAACGGGAGTGAGAGGGACCCTCATTAGCATTTCTCCACACTGGTTAAACCAAGCTCCGTGGTTTCCTAGACCATGTTTCGTCCCATGTGACAATATGTGCCAAATAAACTCTACAAGTGGGTCTATAACCGCATAATGCAGAAACTTAATTTGGACACTACAACCCAAATTTCTTGGCTCCTCGTACATGAACTTGTCATTTCTCTTAAGAGCAAAAATGGAGGATAACATAGTTTGCACATCCTGCCCAAATTTCCTGCCTGCAAAGGCCTAGGAACACTAATTGAAAAGTAGTGAAATGCAAGTAGTATTGCACATGTAACCTTGGGTGTTGCCTTTGCAATCCAGACCCCTTGGTTAAATAAAAATTGTATAACCCCTTGGTTAAAATCAACATGGTCAAACCCCTTGGTTAAACTCTGCAGGAAAACTGCTCAACTAGCAGCCGGCCCTTGGCCTATGTCCGTGACCCCCCTTGGGTTGGCCCATGGCAGTACATTCCGTTGGAAGTTGAAACTTTTCCACTACCCCTTGGCAGTCTGTGGATTTCTTTCCTTGAAAATGCAAGTGTTAAGATTCCAATAATTGACCAGCACACTTAATAAGTGATTTAATAATCACGAGCTAGGTCTTACCTTGAAACTGGACTCATATACACACACGTAGTGCTAGAGATAAAATAGAAGATCCACTGAAGTTGGAATCATATCCAGAACTAGATCTTTTGCACACCCAAAAGGTCATAATCTCAGGTTTTTGTGAACAGTCGTGATGTTGGATTCATCCATACCCCTTGGTAGAGATAAGCCCTTACGAGTTTAAGACGTTCAAACACTCAACTTGACTTTCACACTTAAAGTGTGTAGTGCAAAAATAATGCCCAAAAAATCAATAATGGCAAGACTTTTGCTTGTCCATTATAATCGATGGGTACACAACTGGATGGATGACAAAAAGATGGCTAGTATCCATTCCAAAATAGGTGGCTCTTAGCCCTTCCTGTTACCGTATTGACATAGAAAAATTTCAAGAAAATCATGCCTAGTTTCATCATGCTTAGTTTCAGTTTTCCCGGAGAGAAGTTGGGAAGAGAGAGAGAGAGAGAGAGAGAGAGAGAGAGAGAGAGTGCTGGGCTAAGGAAAACCCCTTATTTGAATGTGATGTATGTCCCTTGCATATGATCCCATGCAGACCATCTCTATGTCTGAGCGTAGCCTAGAAGCATACAACTACACGTCCTCGTAGAGTGAGGTTGAGCTTATCCTATAAGCATACAACTGTGGACTTGTACCATGCCCTCATAGGGAGAGGTACCATAAGGCACATCTTGTCCCACTGACCTTATATGTGACCGTGACGGTATCAAGGTAACTTTAAACATGGCACTTTGCCTGTGTAACATAAAAAATGTTTTAAGATATCAGTTACTACCTTATCCTTGACAGAGTATTTAGTGTTATAGCGGAAGCGTATGCAATGATGGTTGTTGTACGGCCATCGTACTAATATGACATGCGTACAAAGCAAAAAATAGAATAATAATCCCTTGGCTTCCATGATAGCCTCAACCATCTGAGTTGTTGGGATACGTGCCGTGCACGATGACATTGGAATGGATACATCAGCGTTGCCTGTGAGCTTATATCCACGGAGTGCTAAAGATGTGTGCCATTATCATTGATCTATAGTCAACCGATAATACCTGGGCACATAAGAGAAGCTGTGCTTCACTTGAAGACAGACAAAGCACTTTGCTTTAAATAGCGGCTTCGTATGGAGTCTGCCCAAACACTTTGCTTTGCACAGTAGAGAGATCTTGTCCAAAAGGAAAAGTAAAACATAGACAAAAACAAACATAACTTGAAAGTTACTAACCTTGTCGCCTAGTTGTGGCAAGGTTTTGGGTAGTTCACTTGAATCCTGCTCGTAGCCATGTATGCTGATACATGGAGAGCTATCGGATGTCTCTTGCATGTCCTCTTGGCTTGGTTCATGCCGATCGCTATTGAACAACAATGCAAACATGTTGCAAAGTTTCAACAGGTTTTTATGGCGATGGAATATTCCAAACGTTGGAAAATGCTATGCAATATGCCTTTTAACACGAAGCCTTGCTTCCTAGAAGTCCATCAGAAAGATGAGACATAACTCTCCTCAGTGCTTAGAGCAAATCAATGCTTCTATTGATGCACAAATGTAAAAGAGAATCGACCTTGTCAAGGTTGCATAGAAAAATGGCCTTGCCAAAGCATGCACCATATTAAGAATCAGGTGACTACTCAATATTGAAAGAGAGAGCGGTGAAAAGCTAGCCCTTAAATGTAAAACTCAATTTTGTGTAACTATTGCCCTTGGAATCGGAAGTCATACATAGATGGTGAAATCAATGGGCTTTATGGACGGGTGGGGCCCACATTGTGGCAAGCTATAAGGGTGATGGAGTGACCGTGCACCCAATGCATATACAGAGGAACAGAGCCATGCTCATGAAAGCCTTACTTTTCCATAGATTCAAGTGTCTTGTCGCTTCCGCGACACGAGGTCGGAGATACGAGGCTTCAAACATTTTGAAAATTGTAAGATAATACACAAGCCATGATCATGGGTAGCCACATACAGAGTCCTACTGTGTTGAATGCATTGAGTCCAAAAAAGTTGTTGAGGAGCCATGCTTGAGAAAATCCAGAATCGCAAACGAGAGAGTAGGAGATCTGGGGGCTGTGTGAATTAGTAAGGACTAATTGGTGTTGCTGAATATTTGTATCTGACAAGCAACAAGCCGTGCTTGTATTGTCTTTACTTTAGGAAGCCTGCATAAAGGTGTCTTGCCGGAATGTGGGTATTTAACCCATTGTTGCTCATTGATGCAAGCAACGATCACAAGCCTTGCTTGTATTACGAGGGCTTATATTGCACAAGGAGATAATTTATGTATTTTCTTTTAATCATGGCATCACACATAGCTGTTGTATGCCATTCCATTCAACATGTACTTGAAAAATTTGGCAAACACAATCGAAATTGATTTCGTACCTCATAATGTACTTGTATAAACATACCATCTTGATCGCCTGGCTGGGATGTTCGAGTTGCCATGGACCTCGAACTGAGCAAAAAAAAAAAGTAGCCTTTATTGTTGGCACCTGCTTCATGTCCTTTGGAAGATCAATGGCTTCATATCCCAAGGGAACCGAGATCCTAAGATCTTGAGGGGTGTGTGCCTGGGTGGGCATGCACCCGTGCTTAGGGTTTGATGAAATGGCCAAGAGTAGGCCCCCGTATGTGAAAAGAGTACCTCAAAACTTTTCCATGGCGGGCTGTCGTCTGCGCTGCAGGAAAAACGAGAGAGAGAAGGCGATGCTTTGCTTCGTGCCTTGCCGCTATGTCGAGGTTGCTCAGCAGGGCCATGCGATCGAGTTAAGCCCTCCCGCAAGCAAAACCCTGGAGGTCGACGCCTCCTGCCTCCCCACCCTAAGCGGATCTGCACACGGTCATCTTCGACCTTCACTGTTTTTTTCTTCCAAGGGCCCTTGCCTACGCCCGTCTCCATGGAACTTTGGAAGAGAGAGAGAGAGAGAGAGAGAGAGAGAGAGAGAGAGAGAGAGAGAGAGAGAGAGAGAGAGAGAGAGAGAGAGAGAGAGAGAGAGAGAGAGAGAGAGAGAGAGCAATCATTCAACACCATGCAAGGTTTCCCCTTCCTCCATAGCCCCTCCCTCCCCCTGATCTCTGATACCAGTGAAAGACCATAGGGAGATAAACATGCTCATAACCACCCAACCTGCCTATATATAGGCCCCTGGCCCTCTGGCTCTTAGCTACATATAGCCCCTGTACTGCATGTGTATTCGTCCTCCCTTCGCCAGGGTCGTGCCCTCCTATAGTCCTACCCTTGGCATGACACGGACCCTATGTTGGGGTGGAGTAGTTATTGGTGCTTAAACCACCTTGACCCTTGTTGAACCCTGTGTTAGTGCCATGCTACATGCTTGTTGGGGCCTTGTGACATTTGCCACTTGTTGTTGTGATCTTGATGACTCAATTTGCACACTTCCCTTGCAATCTTGGATTGTCGTTCATGCTCCATGGTGAGCTTACAAGAAAACGTTGTGTAAAAGAACAAATTAAATATCTCTTCCAAATAATTAGATTGTACCACACCACCATCATGTCGAGTATTTTTAAAGTACACCCTCCTAGCTCAATAATGGGATCTCTCCATGCTCTGAGTGTTAAGCCATATTTGTGCATAAAAAATGCTCCATGTGCAAATAAGATATGTTGTTCACACAAGCAAATGATGCAAATTATGAAATGAAAACAATCTCTTATAATATTTTCACTATGTGACATGGCTTACCATGTAGTGTGTGTTATTCTCACCCCAAGCAAGGGAAAATACCTTGGTGAAATTTGCCAACACCACTTGAAATGATTGGTGTTGCTTCTCTATTGTGTTGATAAGACCCATAAGCTTGACCATTCTATCAAAAGTTTCCCAAACTTGCTTGTGCTTGTTTGCAAGCTTGCCATTAGCTCTGCATAATTACTTCTAGAGTTCCCAAAGGTTAGCTTCTTTGTGGTTGGAGTTTTTTTGAGCGTCATCTCGGCATGGGCTTCCTTGTGTTGCTTTCTTCAAGAAGTGCCTGGCTTTTCTTTCACTCATTTACACTTGTTGGGCGATCTCATGGGCCTCCCCTTTGTTCTTTGTAGCAACAATTGACACATTTTCACTGTGACAGCCAATGGAATTCAGAAGTGCCTCCACCCTAATATCGCCTTCTTTGGACTTTTACAATGGCTTCATTGTGAAAGAATAGTCAATGTGGAGCTTCAATAGCCTATTGAAAATGAGCATGAATGTGTGTAATATACAAAATGTACATTAGACAAAGAAAATGTAAAGATGGGATTCTAGGCATTGTCCTTTAGTGCACGACCTAGGGCATCATGAGCACGAGGCATCTCAAAACAGAAAATGGAAAGATGGGATTCTAGGCCTTGTCCTTTAGTGCACGACCTAGGGAATTAAGCATGAGGCATCTCAAAACAGACGCTTCCCATTCCTTATCTCCATCTCTGACATTAAAATTGTCCAATGGTTTGTCTCCATCCTCTTGTCATGGAAGCATTAAACCGCCCCTTGTTTGCAGCCAAGAAAACACTTTACGATCTTCAAGTCCCCACCCAAGTGCCACTCCACATCAAAGCTACTTAAACCCTCAACCTCCAACTTCTCAGCTACAAGTTGGGAGTGTATTACTTTTGTAATCCATAAAGTTCTTTCAAAAATCCATGAAAGTACTTCATTGGTCTCTTTGGGCACTTCAGTAGCACCCAACCACCAAATGTATTTCTCTGATTGCACGCAGAAAGATAGAGTGGGAGATGGCTTGATTGAATCCCTTCGCTTTGTTTGCAACATGGCTTCATTCATTAATAGAGTGACACTTAACCTCTCTAACCTTCAACCTTTCACTATTTGACACTCAACAAGTTCAACACAAAAGCGACCTTTTTGCCAAGCACTGCAAAACAAGTAGAGGCAAGATCTTAGACATCAGAGTCTACGATAACAAGAATACAACCAAAAGTAAGAATTAAATTGTGTTACCTTTTTGAGGTAACTCGTAAAATCAAAGCATATCTTGCTAAAGCCTTTTGAGGTCCACAAACATATTGTTCCACATTGTGTAAGGAAAGACCTTCTCCGAAGATCTTATGGAGTTTTGCCTAGCTTTCCCCCTTGTCTTTGGCGTGCACGAAGCATAAAGTGAATCATGAATTGTGTCCTCAATGTGTACGTATGCCCCATGCGGGAGAACACATCTTTTTTTGTGGCCTTCTTTGCAAGATTGACCTTATGCAGAATGGAAAACAGCTCCTCCATGATGTGACGTTCCTGCATGGGGACTTTTAGGACCTAAAAAATAGCCTTGTAGGCTTTATTGCTGATCCTAACCTCATCACAAGCTTGTTGCACGTCATTCTCACTAACCACATTTGTCAATTTGTGCATAAGCTCCTTGATGATTGCATCACTAATTCTCTTCCCCCCAAGTGAATGTAAGATAGAAATCACATCATGGGCATTAAGACAGCTAGTGAGAAGGTTGACTCGATCATCTTGGCTTGTTCCACTGCATGCCTCCTGAATAAAGTTTCTGGCAAACAACAAGATAAATGTTAGCGATTAGTGTGAAGTAGAAATGTTTTCTACAAGTGAAGAACATATCACCTTGTGGATGTCACTTGTCATTTGCGTGCTCCACTCGTATGTGCAAGTATTTCAATAGATGAAAACGTGCGCTTGTTTTCTCTTGCACCAAGGGGTGCTTCTGTCAAATGTGTGATGGTGTTGCCAAGTTTCGTAATGTGGGCATCCTTTTCATGCATTTGTTGTTGGAGAGTTGCAACCTCCCTCTCCAAAGAGGCAATTCTTTCTTGTAATGCCAATGTGTTGAGATGAAGAGCTTGACATTGGTGCATCCATGAATGCAAGCACTTGAACCCTCAGACAACCGCTTGCAATAGCCTAACAATCTCGCTTCTCCCCTCACAAGATAGTGAATAAATATCAAAAAACGCTATTAAATGATGTATGGAAGCGGGTTATAGGATCATAAATGTATAAATGACCATCCACCCAAATGTCGACATCAGTCTCACCAGTGGCGCCATGTTCTTGTGATAATCTCTGCTCACCCACACGTGTGACCTTTGTCGATGCAAACTCCGTCGGCAAGCGTATATGTACGCTTGTGATGTGCGGAGTACGTGGTGGTGGAGGAACATGATTTGTGATGTACGTGAGCACCATGGCGTTGATGTGTGAAGAAGAAAAAGGATAAAAAGAGGACAGGCGAGGGAGAGTGAAGGAGGAGGAGAGAAGGGGCCAATGCGAGAGGGGGAGAGAACAAAGTTTTTTTTTTTGGGTTGAGGGGGGGAGGGGAGAGAGAGAGATTTTTGAAAAAGTGGACTTTCAATGCTTGTAGGTCCAAAAAAAAAAAAATCAAAAAATGGTTTTTTTTTATAGGCATATATGTTGGACGGAGTTTTAAGTCAAAAGTAAGTAAAATTGAAGTTTTTTTAAAAAAATCATTTTTTAATCCTTAGATATGCACGTTTTTTATAGTGTGTCCACACTCCTTTACTCCCTTCATTAATCTAGAGAGAGAAAGAGACCTCCTAGATCCACATCCTATATGAAAAACGTATTCAAAACTATCTTCCTGAATGATTCTGTGCCATCAATCATACACAACATTAGCCTTAATCCCTAAAAAATATGATTCCTTACAAGGTCCATGCAAAGTCCATATTTTTCCTACTGGTAGAGACTAAATGTCATAAAAAAATTTCAATCTTTTTGTTTTTGTATACATTGCATAGTGAATCTTTTACTTTGATTACACGGATAACACATTATGACTTGCAACATACAATGAACACATAAGATATATAATGGTAAGCTTAGATGACATGACCAACACGAGGATGCAAAGCAGAAGAGAGAAGCTCTGCAACTTGAGTGGATTAGGAAAAAATTGTACATGGAGATATTTGATGTTCAATGGTTCAACATAAAATGGAGAGACAAGATGCAGCAATGCATAGAGGAGAGTTAAGCTATCTATGAAGCGGAATCAGAGGAAAAAAATCATGTTGTAATTAGTCATATCAAAATGAAAAAAATGTAATTGTATTGTTTTTGCATCATTCTAATGCTAATGCTTATGTGAGTTCTGATGGTTGTTTCTTTAAGTTGTTCGTGTTGTGCTACGTTTAGCCAATGCATTTTGTGTATATATTTTCTTTTTGAATTTACAAGTGGATTTTTTTATTTTTGGGTTTGATTTTATGCTTGTAATAAAATGCCATTGTAGCCTATTGCAACCCACAAACTTGAGTGTTCATGCATGGTGTAAAGAAGGGTCTCCATTTGCTCCTTGATAAATTGGCGCTAGAAGATGGTTTGGTGAGTTCTAGCAATCTTTACTTTTTAGGCGGTTCATTTGTAGTTTTGGACTTCTAACTATTATTAACTTTCACTTGTTTCTTTGCCATCGCGATATAAAGTTGGGTTGATGCAAGATGAGCTATTGTCATTGGAGTAGCACTTTCATAGCGCTTTTGTTTTGTTTTCATACAACGTACTTCTTGGGTTGACGTTATCTCCCATTTTGTAATTGAACATGTATTTTTTGCCGACATATATCATTGTAAGCAATGATTTCCTCTTTGTACACATTTTGGCTTTAACACACTATGCTTATGTAAATGTTTTATGTGATGAAGATACTAGTATTCAAGAGAATCTTGTTGTCTTTATATTGTTAGCTTCATGTTATTTGGAAGCTTTGAAAGTTAAAAGTTATTGATGGTCCACAAATTGAGTGTGGCCTAGCCGCCCCTCATCTATGATTGGCGGTACTAGAGCCGGGGGGGGGGGGGGGATTTAACATTTGAGAGCTTTTCATTTCAAGTTTTTTGACAATTTTAGCAATATTTAGAGTTTTTTTAACCAAACATGTGTCATAGCATAAAGTATCTATTTAATGTAATTTTCAATCATCATAAGACTCCATATATGTGTGGTTGACGGAGAGAGAAATTATAAATTCTAG